>NW_026779521.1:0-95009 GCF_030144855.1 Hypanus sabinus | reverse complement strand
CCTGGGAGCCCCCCACTGCTGCTGTGGAGGAGCTGGAAAAAGGTACCGGAAAGAGAAGGAGGGAGGGTGGGAAAGTGGAAGAGGAGAAGAGAATGTCAGTGGTAGGGAGGGGGGAGAGGAGGGGAAGGAGGAGAGGGAAGGAGGGAGGAGAAGAGGAGAAGGAGGGAGGGGAAGGGGAGAGGGAGGGAGGGAGAAGGGGAAGGGGAGAGGGAGGGAGGGGAAGGGGAGAGGGAGGGGGGGAGGAGAAGAGGAGAAGGAGGGAGAAGAGGAGAAGGAGGGAGGGGAAGGGGAGAGGGAGGGAGGGAGAAGGGGAAGGGGAGAGGGAGGGAGGGGAAGGGGAGAGGGAGGGAGGGAGAAGGGGGAGAGGAGGGAGGGGAAGGGGAGAGGGAGGGAGAAGGGGAAGGGGAGAGGGAGGGAGAAGGGGAAGGGGAGAGGAGGGAGAAGGGGAAGGGGAGAGGGAAGGACGAAAAGGGGGAGAGGAAAGGACAGGAAGGGGGAGAGGGAGGGAGAAGAAAGGGGAAAGGGAGGAAGGGGAGAGGGAAGGGGAGAGGGAAGGGGAGGGAAAGGGAGGAAAGGAAGGGTGAGAAGGAAGGAGAGGAGAGGGAGGGAATGGAGGTGGAGTGGGAAGGGAAGGGTAGGTGGGAAGGGAGGGAGAAGAGAGGAGAATGTCGGTTGTTGAGAGGGCGAGAGAGGAGGAAAGGCAGAAAGAGGGAAAAAGAAAGGAGGGTGGGAGAAAGAGGGAGTAATGTAGGGAGGGGAGAGAAGGAGGGTGACCCTCTCCCAATTATTCCCTCCCTCTCCCCTCTTCCTCCATCCTCTTACCCCTTCTCAGGCCCTCCTTCCAAACACTTCTCCCTCACTGCAGTAACCAGGCGTTCAACACCCTCACTCCCCTTCCTCAGTGTGTACAGCACAACTCTAACCACTGTCTGACTCTCTCTCCCCCTCCCTTCCCACCTCCCCCCTCTCCCTCTCCCCACCTCTCCACCTGGACAGGCGACATCTTCGAAAGTTTTACCGAGCACCCGCCCCTCATCCTGCCGTCCTCGGGCTTTCGTCTCTCCCTGTCAGAGCCACTGCCCAGCGACGATCTTCATCGGCAACTCCAGCACCTCCGTACCTTCCTGTGGAAGCGGGCCAAGGAGACCCTCCCCGCCAACCAACGGCCCCCCTTCTGAGGGAGCACCCTCTCTTCTCCCTTGTCCCCATCCACCACCCCACGACTCCCACCGCGCAGGTCCATCTGGGCAACTTTCTGATCCCGGCGAGGCAGGGGGAAGATCTGGGGCGACTCTGCCCCTCCCTGACTGAGTGAAAGAGATCCCTTCCCCCACTCTGATTGTTAACGTGTGAGTTCTATCTCCCACCATGTCTGTGACAGGGGACCTCCTCTTCATAGCCCACCGTAGGTAGTCTCTCACACTCTCATTGTGTGTGTGTGTGCAAATGTATATATGAGTGAGTGTGTGCCTGTGTGTGAGTGTGTGTCTGTGAGTGTGTATGTCAGTGTGTGTGAGTGTATGTGTGCCTGTATGTGAGTGTGTGCATGGGCGTCTTTCTGTCTGTGTGTGAGTGTGTGTGTCTATATCAGCATGTCTGTGTGTGTGCATATGTGTATATGAATGAGTGAGTGTGTGTGTTTGAGTGTGAGTGTGTGTGTTTGAGTATGAGTGTGTGTGTATCTGTGTGTGTTTGAGTGTGTGGGTGTATGTGTCTGTGAGTGTGTGTGGCTGTGTGTGCTTGAATGTGTGTGGGGGTGTTTCTGTCTGTGTGTGTGCCAGCGTCAGTGTGCATCTGTGTGTGTGTTTGTGTCTGTGTGTGTGAGTGTGACTGCGTGTGTTTATGCGTGTGTGAGTGTGACTGTGGGGTGTGTATGCATGTGTATATGAATGAGTGTGTGTGTCTGTCTCGGAATGTGAGAGAGACTGTGAGAGGTATGTATGACTGGCTCTCTCTCTCACACACACACACACACACACACACACACACACACACACACACACACACACACACACACACACACACACACTCACACACACACACACACACACACTCACACACACACACACAAACTCACACACACACACACACTCACACACACACACTCACACACACACACACACGCACACACACACACTCACACTCACACACACACACACACACACACACACACACACACACTCACACACACACACTCACATACACACACACACACGCACACACACACACACACGCACACACACACACACTCACACTCACTCACACACACTCAAACACACATACTCAAACACTCACAGACACACACACACACTCACAGACACACACACTCACAGACACACACACACTCACACTCACAGACACACAAACACACTCACAGACACACTCACAGACACACACACACTCACACTCACAGACACAGACACACACACACTCACAGACACACACACACACTCACACTCACAGACACAGACACACACACACTCACAGACACACACACACTCACACACACACACTCACAGACACACTCACAGACACACACACACACACACTCACAGACACACACACACACACTCACAGACACACAAACACACTCACACTCACAGACACACACACACTCACACACACACACTCACAGACACACTCACAAACACACAGACACTCACACTCACAGACACACAAACACACTCACAGACACACAGACTCTCTCTCTCACCACCAGAGGCCCTTCCTCCCCACTCCCAAACCCCCTCCAGTTGCACAGCCTTCCCCGGACACCCCCCCCCCCCCACCAGAACCAGGGGAATGGGGAGAGTCCACAGTGTGTTCACATTCTGGCAATGCCTCGTGAGCGAGCCTTTGTACCCCAGAACGTGCTCCCTCCTCCTGGGCACACCAGGCCTTGGCAGGGCAAGGCAGAGCGTGGGCTGGAAACGCTGGCACTGAGGGCGCGGCCGAGGAAGAAAGCCGGTGGATTTGGAGACTCACAGAGACGTAGAATGTGAAACAACAGAATATCGAAGAGTACAGGAGCAGGCCCTTCATTAAATAAGCAACCAAATGGCCAACTCAACTAATCCTTTCTGCCTACTTAATGTCCATATCCTGCCATTTCCCTGCCATTCACGTGCCTGTCCAACGGTCTCTAATGTGTTTGACTCTATCACCACCCCAAGCTGCCCCACACATCCCATTTGAATTTACCCCCCCCCACACCTTAAATGTATGCCCTCTGGTTTTAGAGATCTCCACCCTGGGGAGAAGAGATACAGGCTGCCTATATGTACATTTGTCAGAGGCTGATATATTCTTAATTAGTCGGTGCACAGAGGGACACGGAGAGGGAAAATGGACCAGCCATGATGGAAAAGGCGGAGCAGACTCAATGGGCAAAATGGCCGCAATTTGCTCCTGGATCTTATGGTCCACTCTGTCTGTGCCTCTCATCATCATCTTACAAACCTCCGTCAGCTCTCCCCTCAGCCTCTGTCACTCCAGGGAAAGCAACCCTCTCCTTACAGATCATGCCCTCGAATCCAGGCAGCATCCTGGCAAACCTCTTCTGCCCCCTCTCCAAAACCCCCCTCACATCCCATAACGGGGAGACTGGAACTGCACCCAGCCCTCTGAGTGGGGTCTGATCAGAGTTTTAAACGGCTGCAATGTGACTTCCTGACTGGTGTATGCCTCCCTTATCGCCCTGTCTTCTTGTGGGCTTGGATCCCTCTGTCCTGTCCCGTTACATTTCACCCCCCAAAGCGCGATACCACGCACTCGTCTGGAGTGCAAGGATACCAAACTTGTGTCTTATAATAGGAAGATTGATCGCAAGTGAAGCAGCCTTCTCATTAAATTCACAGAAGCCCAGTCTGCATTCTCAATAAAGGCTTATGACATGCAGTGGTCAATGTCTTTCTGTCTCAAAAGCATGATGAAAGGAGAGTGGTATGTGAGTGGTATTTAAATAGCTGAGGAGGGCTTGAGACACCCCATCCCTCGAAAAACAGCAAGCAAATGCGGGGTACAATCCTGATGAGGCAAGCGGGAGATGTCCTTGAGAGTGGTGAGAGGGACTAGGATAGACAGGAGGGGTAGAGTGGTTTTCATGGGCGTTAGACAGGGGAAGATGGAGATGGGAGGTGGAACGGGAGGGATGGTTGATGGGAGTTGTACGTGTGAGTCCTGAGGTGATGGGAGTGAGGAGGAAAGAAAATCAATTAAAGACAGACACACAACCAAAATGACAAGCGTTGCTGAGCAATTTATATGAAAAAGTGTAATGTTCGCCAAGGTACCACACAGTAGGCTTATTCAGAAAGTCAGAAGGCACGGGATCCAGGGACGTTTGGATTGGCTTGCCTGCAGAAAGCAGAGGGTCATGGTGGAGGGAGTACATTCAGATTGGAGGGTTGTGACCAGTGGTGTCCCACAAGGATCTGATCTGGGACCTCTATTTTTTGTGATTTTTATTAACGACCTGGATGTGGGGGTAGAAGGGTGGGTTGGCAAGTTTGCAGATGACACAGAGGCTGGTGGTGTTGTGGATAGTGTAGAGGATTGTCGAAGATTGCAGAGAGACATTGATAGGATGCAGGAGTGGGCTGAGAAGTGGCAGATGGAGTTTAACCCAGAGAAGTGTGAGGTGGTACACTTTGGAAGGACAAACTCCAAGGCAGAGTACAAAGTAAATGGCAGGATACTTGGTAGTGTGGAGGAGCAGAGGGATCTGGGGGTACATGTCCACAGATCCCTGAAAGTTGCCTAACAGGTAGATAGGGTAGTTAAGAAAGCTTATGGGGTGTTTGCGTTCATAAGTGGAGGGATAGAGTTTAAGAGATGTGATGAAATGATGCAGCTCTATAAAACTCTGGTTAGGCCACACTTGGAGTATTGTGTCCAGTTCTGGTTGCCTCAGTATAGGAGGGATATGGAAGCTTTGGAAAGGGTACAGAGGAGATTTACCAGGTTGCTGCCTGGTTTAGAGAGTATAGATTATGATCAGAGATTAAGGGAGCTAGGACTTTACTCTCTGGAGAGAAGGAGGATGAGAGGAGACATGATATTATGAGGAATAGACAGAGTGGACAGCCAGCGCCTCTTCCCCAGGGCACCACTGCTCAGTACAAGAGGACATGGCTTTAAGGTAAGGGGAGGGAAGTTCAGGGGGGATATTAGAGGAAGGTTTTTCACTCAGAGTGGTTGGTGCGGGGAACGCACTGCCTGAGACAGTGGTGGAGGCAGATACACCAGTGAAGTTTAAGAGACTACTAGACAGGTATATGGAGGAATTTAAGGTGGGGGGTTTAAGGGTCGGCACAACATTGTGGGCCGAATGGCCTATGCTGTGCTGTATTGTTCTTTGCTCTTATGTTTAACTGCTCCAACCAGTCCTGCCGAAATGAGAGTAATGCAGGAGCATTTGGAACCAAAAACTTTGCTGGTTGCAGGAGCTTCAGGCTCCGTAAGGAGGGGAGTCCACTTCACCATTACGGCTGAATTGAAGCAATTGTCAGTTTGGTGATCCACTCAGAGGTCACTTAGTTTGTGGAATCTTACAAGGAAGCATTCAAAACTGACCCCTAACTGAAGCACAACTCATGTTTAAAACGAACAGTTGCAATCTCTGTATCAATGGAAACATCCGACAGACGTGATTGAGTTGCTGTCAGAAATTAATAAAACTGAACAGAAATCAGCTTGGCCAAACAAATTGTATTAATGTTGTGGCAGGAGCTCACATCCACCAGACCAATGCATGTTTAATGCAGAAAATGCTACAAAGTAGGACACATACAAAGAGCACGTCGGGCAGACAAAAGAAACTGACTGCACAGGGAAGAGAAGAAGATAAAAACTCAAGCTGCAGTTTCCGGAAGAGTCTCATCTGCTGTTGGTGACAAATCTGATGAAGATTCGGAACAAGAAGGCAGCAGGAGAGATTTTCAGTGGGAAGACATTTTGAGTTCTCGGGGGAAGAGAGGGGCCGGACGGCGGGCAGCGTTGGGAGCAGGCAGTGGAGCGCGAACAGTTTAAAAGAGAAGGCAGCCATATCCAGCGGGCAGCGGAGTGAGAGGGCTTTGGCTCCACAGGCTTCGGCGGTAACGGGACGAGGCGAGGCAGTTGTTGATTGCAAAAGGAGGTAGTATGTGTGTGAGGCCGGTTTTCTGTGGTCGGTGTCAGATGTGGGAGTCCTGGAGTCTCCCGGCATCCCGGACGGCCACATCGGCACCCGGTGCATTGAGATGTTAGGGAACCGGAGCTGCAGCTCGACAACCTTCGTCTGGTCAGGGAGAGTGAGGAGGTGATAGAGAGTAGTTACAGGCAGGTGGTCACTCCGGGGCCACGGGAGACAGAGAAATGGGTCACAGTCAGGAGAGGGAAGGGGAACAGTCAGGTACTAGAGAGTATCTTTGAGGCTGTCCCCCTTGACAATCAGTACTCCTGTTTGAGGACTGTTGGGGCGGGACAGCCTACCTGGGGGAAGCGACAGTGTCCGTGCCTCCAACACAGAGTCTGGCCCTGTGGCTCAGAAGGGTAGGGAAAGGAAGAGGAAGGCAGTAGTGATAGGGGACTCGATAGTCAGGGGTTCAGACAGGCGATTCTGTGGACGCAGGAAAGAAACTCGGATGGTAGTTTGCCTGCCAGGTGCCAGGGTCCGGGATGTTTCTGATCACGTCCAAGATATCCTGCAGTGGGAAGGAGAACAGCCAGAGGTCGTGGTACATATTGGTGCCAATGGCATAGGCAGGAAAAGGGAAGAGGTCCTGAAAGAAGACGACAGGGAGTTAGGAAGGAAGTTGAAAAGCAGGACCTCAAAGGTTACTAATTAAAAGATTACGATCTCGGGATTACTGCCTGTGCCACGCGACAGTGAGAATAGGAATAGAATGAGGTGGAGGATAAATGCGTAGCTGAGGGATTGGAGCAGGGGGCAGGGATTCAGATTTCTGGATCATTGAGACCTCGTTAGCCAGTTAAAGGGGTTGAAATGTGTCTATTTCAATGCTAGGAGTATTAGGAACAAGGAGGATGAATTTAAGAGCGTGGATCAGTACGTGGAACTACGATGTTGTGGCCGTTACTGAAACCTGGTAGGAGGAAGGGCAGGATTGGATGATGCAGGTCCCCGGGTTCAGGTGTTTTAAAAGGAATAGGATGGGAGGTAGGAAAGGGGGGGAGTGGCATTGCTGGTCAGGGATAGTATCACGGCTATAGAAGGGGAGGATGCTGCAGAAGGAGTGTCCACGGAGTCAGTCTCGGTGGAAGTCAGAAATAGGAATCACTGTGCTGGGAGTAGTCTATAGGCCCCCATATAGCTCTCAGGACACCGAGGAGCAGGTAAGCAGGCAGATTGTAGAATGGTGCAGGAAATACAGGGTAGTAGTCATGGGTGATTTCAACTTCCCTCATATTGACTGGCACCTCCTGAGTGCGAGGGGGATAGACGGGGCTGAATTTGTCAGGTGTGTTCAAGAAGGATTCCTGACACAGTGAGTGGACCGGCCAACGAGAGGAGAGGCTATACTGGATCAAGTTCTGGGTAATGAACCTGGTCAGGTGACAGACCTCTTGGTGGGGGAGCATTTTGGTGAGAGTGACCACAACTCCCGTAGCTTCAGCATAGCTATGGAAAGGGATAAAATCAGACGAAATTGTCACGAGGAGGGGGGAAGGGTGCTGGGAGAGGACCCACAAACAGGACACAAACACATCTTTCTTAGGTTCAATAAAATAGTGCTTATTACTCACTACACAGAAGATCGGGAAATCAAGGACAAAGAGGAACATGAACTTTGGACTAGGAGACTAGGGACTTGGATCACTGCGGACCTGGGACTTGGAAACAGGGAAATGGGATTGCCGCAGCCATGACTTGGAATCAAGGGATATGGGATCAAGGCAGGAACTGGGTATTGATAGCAGATAATCAGCGATGATCTCAAAATGGCAGTGCAGGCTCAAAGGGCCGAATGGTCTACTTCTACACCTATTGTCTATTGTCTATTGACATAGACAATCACGGCCCTTGGACATTGGGAACACGGACAATCACGGCCCTTGGACATTGGGAACACGGACAATCACGGCCCTTGGACATTGGGAACACGGACAGTCATGGCCCTTGGACTTGGACATTGGGAACATGGACAGTCACGGCCCTTGGACATTGGGAACATGGACAGTCCCAGCCCTTGGACTTGGACAGTGGGAACATGGACAGTCACGGCCCTTGGACATTGGGAACATGGACAGTCCCGGCCATTGGACATGGACAGTGGGAACACGGACAGTCATGGCCCTTGGACTTGGACATTGGGAACATGGACAGTCCCGGCCCTTGGACTTGGACAGTGGGAACACGGACAGTCGTGGCCCTTGGACTTGGACAGGGGGAACACGGACAGTCCCGGCCCTTGGACTTGGACATTGGGAACACGGACAGTCGTGGCCCTTGGACTTGGACAGTGGGAACATGGACAGTCGCGGCCCTTGGACTTGGACAATGGGAACACGGACAGTCCCGGTCCTTCGACATTGGGAACACGGACAGTCCCGGTCCTTCGACATTGGACATTGGGAACATGGACAGTCCCGGTGCTTGGACTTGGACATTGGGAACACGGACAGTCCCAGCCCTTGGACTTGGACATTGGGAACATGGACAGTCGCGGCCCTTGGACTTGGACATTGGGAACACGGACAGTCCCGGCCCTTGTACTTGGACATTGGGAACATGGACAGTCATGGCCCTTGTACTTGGACATTGGGAACATGGACAGTCCCGGCCCTTGGACTTGGACATTGGGAACACGGACAGTCGCGGCCCTTGGACTTGGACATTGGGAACATGGACAGTCCCGGCCCTTGGACTTGGACATTGGGAACACGGACAGTCCCGGCCCTTGGACTTGGACATTGGGAACATGGACAGTCACGGCCCTTGGACATTGGGAACATGGACAGTCCCGGCCCTTGGACATTGGGAACATGGACAGTCCCGGCCCTTGGACTTGGACATTGGGAACATGGACAGTCCCGGCCCTTGGACTTGGACAGTGGGAACATGGACAGTCACGGACCTTGGACAGTGGGAACACGGACAGTCCCGGCCCTTGGACTTGGACATTGGGAACACGGACAGTCGTGGCCCTTGGACTTGGACAATGGGAACACGGACAGTCCCGGTGCTTGGACTTGGACATTGGGAACACGGACAGTCCCAGCCCTTGGACTTGGACATTGGGAACATGGACTGTCCGGGCCCTTGGACTTCGACATTGGGTACACGGACAGTCGTGGCCCTTGGACTTGGACAGTGGGAACACGGACAGTCCCGGCCCTTGGACATTGGGAACATGGACAGTCCCGGCCCTTGGACATTGGGAACACGGACAGTCCCGGCCCTTGGACTTGGACATTGGGAACACGGACAGTCACGGCCCTTGGACTTGGACAATGGGAACACGGACAGTCGTGGCCCTTGGACTTGGACATTGGGAACACGGACAGTCGTGGCCCTTGGACTTGGACATTGGGAACACGGACAGTCGTGGCCCTTGGATTTGGACATTGGGAACACGGACAGTCGTGGCCCTTGGATTTGGACAGTGGGAACATGGACAGTCCCGGACCTTGGACATTGGGAAGATGGACAGTCCCGGTCCTTGGACATTGGGAACATGGACAGTCACGGACCTTGGACTTGGACATTGGGAACACGGACAGTCCCGGACCTTGAACATTGGGAAGATGGACAGTCCCGGACCTTGGACATTGGGAACATGGACAGTCCCGGACCTTGGACATTTGGAACATGGACAGTCCCGGCCCTTGAACTTGGACAGTGGGAACATGGACAGTCGCGGCCCTTGGAATTGGACAGTGGGAACATGGACAGTCCCGGACCTTGGACATTGGGAACATGGACAGTCCCGGACCTTGGACATTTGGAACATGGACAGTCCCGGCCCTTGGACTTGGACATTGGGAACACGGACAGTCGCGGCCCATGGACTTGGACATTGGGAACATGGACATTCGCGGCCCTTGTACTTGGACAGTGGGAACACGGACAGTCCCGGCCCTTGGACATGGACAGTGGGAACACGGACAGTCCCGGCCCTTGGACTTGGACAGTGGGAACACGGACAGTCGCGGCCCTTGGACTTGGACAGTGGGAACACGGACAGTCGCGGCCCTTGGATTTGGATATTGGGAACATGGACAGTCCCGGCCCTTGGACTTGGACAGTGGGAACACGGACAGTCGCGGCCCTTGGACTTGGACAGTGGGAACACGGACATTCGTGGCACTTGGACTTGGACATTGGGAACACGGACAGTCGCCACCCTTGGACTTGGTCATTGGGAACATGGACAGTCCCGGCCCTTGGACTTGGTCATTGGGAACACGGACAGTCGCCACCCTTGGACTTGGTCATTGGGAACATGGACAGTCGCGGCCCTTGGACTTGGACATTGGGAACACGGACAGTCGTGGCCCTTGGATTTGGACATTGGGAACACGGACAGTCGTGGCCCTTGGATTTGGACAGTGGGAACATGGACAGTCCCGGACCTTGGACATTGGGAAGATGGACAGTCCCGGACCTTGGACATTGGGAACATGGACAGTCACGGACCTTGGACTTGGACAGTGGGAACACGGACAGTCCCAGCCCTTGGATTTGGACAGTGGGAACACGGACAGTCGTGGCCCTTGGACTTGGACATTGGGAACATGGACTGTCCCGGCCCTTGGACTTCGACAGTGGGAACACGGACAGTCGTGGCCCTTGGACTTGGACATTGGGAACACGGACAGTCGCGGCCCTTGGACTTGGACATTGGGAACACGGACAGTCCCGGCCCTTGGACTTGGACATTGGGAACATGGACTGTCGTGGCCCTTGGACTTGGACATTGGGAACATGGACAGTCCCGGCCCTTGGACTTGGACATTGGGAACACGGACAGTCCCGGCCCTTGGACTTGTACATTGGGAACATGGACAGTCCCGGCCCTTGGACTTGGACATTGGGAACATGGACAGTCGTGGCCCTTGGACTTGGACATTGGGAACATGGACAGTCGTGGCCCTTGGACTTGGACATTGGGAACATGGACAGTCCCGGCCCTTGGACTTGGACATTGGGAACACGGACAGTCGTGGCACTTGGACTTGGACAGAGGGAACATGGACAGTCCCGGCCCTAGGACTTGGACATTGGGAACATGGACTGTCCGGGCCCTTGGACTTGGACATTGGGAACATGGATAGTCCCGGCACTTGGACTTGGACATTGGGAACATGGACAGTCGCGGCCCTTGGACTTGGACAGTGGGAACACGGACAGTCCCGGCCCTTGGTCTTGGACAGTGGGAACACGGACAGTCGCGGCCCTTGGACTTGGACAGTGGGAACACGGACAGTCACGGCCCTTGGACTTGGACATTGGGAACATGGACAGTCGCGGACCTTGGACTTGGTCATTGGGAACACGGACAGTCGCGGCCCTTGGACTTGGACAGTGGGAACACGGACAGTCGCGGACCTTGGACTTGGACAATGGGAACACGGACAGTCGCGGCCCTTGGACTTGGACATTGGGAACACGGACAGTCGCGGACCTTGGACTTGGACATTGGGAACACGGACAGTCTCGGCACTTGGACTTGGACATTGGGAACACGGACAGTCCCGGCCATTGGACATGGACAGTGGGAACACGGACAGTCGCGGACCTTGGACTTGGACATTGGGAACACGGACAGTCCCGGCCCTTGGACTTGGACATTGGGAACATGGACAGTCGCGGCCCTTGGACTTGGACAGTGGGAACACGGACAGTCGCAGCCCTTGGACTTGGACATTGGGAACATGGACAGTCGCGGCCCTTGAACTTGGACAGAGGGAACATGGACAGTCCCGGCCCTTGGACATTGACATTGGGAAGATGGACTGTCCGGGCCCTTGAACTTGGACAGTGGGAACACGGACAGTCGCGGCCCTTGGATTTGGATATTGGGAACATGGACAGTCCCGGCCCTTGGACTTGGACAGTGGGAACACGGACAGTCGCGGCCCTTGGACTTGGACAGTGGGAACACGGACATTCGTGGCACTTGGACTTGGACATTGGGAACACGGACAGTCGCCACCCTTGGACTTGGTCATTGGGAACATGGACAGTCCCGGCCCTTGGACTTGGTCATTGGGAACACGGACAGTCGCCACCCTTGGACTTGGTCATTGGGAACATGGACAGTCGCGGCCCTTGGACTTGGACATTGGGAACACGGACAGTCGTGGCCCTTGGATTTGGACATTGGGAACACGGACAGTCGTGGCCCTTGGATTTGGACAGTGGGAACATGGACAGTCCCGGACCTTGGACATTGGGAAGATGGACAGTCCCGGACCTTGGACATTGGGAACATGGACAGTCACGGACCTTGGACTTGGACAGTGGGAACACGGACAGTCCCAGCCCTTGGATTTGGACAGTGGGAACACGGACAGTCGTGGCCCTTGGACTTGGACATTGGGAACATGGACTGTCCCGGCCCTTGGACTTCGACAGTGGGAACACGGACAGTCGTGGCCCTTGGACTTGGACATTGGGAACACGGACAGTCGCGGCCCTTGGACTTGGACATTGGGAACACGGACAGTCCCGGCCCTTGGACTTGGACATTGGGAACATGGACTGTCGTGGCCCTTGGACTTGGACATTGGGAACATGGACAGTCCCGGCCCTTGGACTTGGACATTGGGAACACGGACAGTCCCGGCCCTTGGACTTGTACATTGGGAACATGGACAGTCCCGGCCCTTGGACTTGGACATTGGGAACATGGACAGTCGTGGCCCTTGGACTTGGACATTGGGAACACGGACAGTCGTGGCACTTGGACTTGGACAGAGGGAACATGGACAGTCCCGGCCCTAGGACTTGGACATTGGGAACACGGACAGTCCCGGCCCTTGGACTTGGACATTGGGAACACGGACAGTCGTGGCACTTGGACTTGGACAGAGGGAACATGGACAGTCCCGGCCCTAGGACTTGGACATTGGGAACATGGACTGTCCGGGCCCTTGGACTTGGACATTGGGAACATGGATAGTCCCGGCACTTGGACTTGGACATTGGGAACATGGACAGTCGCGGCCCTTGGACTTGGACAGTGGGAACACGGACAGTCCCGGCCCTTGGTCTTGGACAGTGGGAACACGGACAGTCGCGGCCCTTGGACTTGGACAGTGGGAACACGGACAGTCACGGCCCTTGGACTTGGACATTGGGAACATGGACAGTCGCGGACCTTGGACTTGGTCATTGGGAACACGGACAGTCGCGGCCCTTGGACTTGGACAGTGGGAACACGGACAGTCGCGGACCTTGGACTTGGACAATGGGAACACGGACAGTCGCGGCCCTTGGACTTGGACATTGGGAACACGGACAGTCGCGGACCTTGGACTTGGACATTGGGAACACGGACAGTCTCGGCACTTGGACTTGGACATTGGGAACACGGACAGTCCCGGCCATTGGACATGGACAGTGGGAACACGGACAGTCGCGGACCTTGGACTTGGACATTGGGAACACGGACAGTCCCGGCCCTTGGACTTGGACATTGGGAACATGGACAGTCGCGGCCCTTGGACTTGGACAGTGGGAACACGGACAGTCGCAGCCCTTGGACTTGGACATTGGGAACATGGACAGTCGCGGCCCTTGAACTTGGACAGAGGGAACATGGACAGTCCCGGCCCTTGGACATTGACATTGGGAAGATGGACTGTCCGGGCCCTTGGACTTGGACATTGGGAACATGGACAGTCCCGGCCCTTGGACTTGGACATTGGGAACATGGACAGTCCCGGCCCTTGGACTTGGACATTGGGAACACGGACAGTCACGGCCCTTGGACTTGGACATTGGGAACATGGACAGTCGTGGCCCTTGGACTTGGACAGTGGGAACATGGACAGTCCCGGCCCTTGGACGTGAACATTGGGAACACGGAGAGACGTGGCCCTTGGACTTGGACATTGGGAACACGGACAGTCGCGGCCCTTGTATTTGGACATTGGGAACATGGACAGTCACGGCCCTAGGACTTGGACATTGGGAACATGGACAGTCCCGGACCTTGGACAGAGGGAACATGGATAGTCACGGCCCTTGGACATTGGGAACATGGACTGTCCCGGACCTTGGACTTGGACATTGGGAACATGGACAGTCCCGGCCCTTGGACTTGGACATTGGGAACATGGACAGTCACGGCCCTTGGACTTGGACATTGGGAACACGGACAGTCGTGGCCCTTGGACTTGGACATTGGGAACATGGACAGTCCCGGCCCTTGGACTTGGACAGTGGGAACATGGACAGTCGCGGCCCTTGGACTTGGACAGTGGGAACATGGACAGTCCCGGCCCTTGGACTTGGACATTGGGAACATGGACAGTCCCGGCCCTTGGACTTGGACATTGGGAACACGGACAGTCGCGGCCCTTGGACATTGGGAACATGGACAGTCGCGGCCCTTGTACTTGGACATTGGGAACATGGACAGTCCCGGCCCTTGGACTTGGACAGTGGGAACATGGACAGTCCCGGCCCTTGGACTTGGACAGTGGGAACACGGACAGTCCCGGCCCTTGGACTTGGACATTGGGAACACGGACAGTCGCGGCCCTTGGACTTGGACAGTGGGAACATGGACAGTCCCGGCCCCTGGACTTGGACATTGGGAACATGGACAGTCGCGGCCCTTGGACTTGGACATTGGGAACATGGACAGTCACGGCCCTAGGACTTGGACATTGGGAACATGGACAGTCCCGGCCCTTGGACTTGGACATTGGGAACACGGACAGTCGTGGCCCTTGGACTTGGACATTGGGAACATGGACAGTCACGGCCCTAGGACTTGGACATTGGGAACATGGACAGTCCCGGCCCTTGGACTTGGACATTGGGAACATGGACAGTCCCGGCCCTTGGACTTGGACATTGGGAACATGGACAGTCCCGGCCCTTGGACTTGGACATTGGGAACACGGACAGTCGCGGCCCTTGTACTTGGACATTGGGAACATGGACAGTCACGGCCCTAGGACTTGGACATTGGGAACATGGACAGTCCCGGCCCTTGGACTTGGACATTGGGAACATGGACAGTCGTGGCCCTTGGACTTGGACATTGGGAACATGGACAGTCCCGGCCCTTGGACTTGGACAGTGGGAACATGGACAGTCCCGGCCCTTGGACTTGGACAGTGGGAACACGGACAGTCCCGGCCCTTGGACTTGGACATTGGGAACACGGACAGTCGTGGCCCTTGGACTTGGACATTGGGAACATGGACAGTCGCGGCCCTTGGACAGTGGGAACACGGACAGTCCCGGCCCTTGGACTTGGACATTGGGAACATGGACAGTCGTGGCCCTTGGACTTGGACATTGGGAACATGGACAGTCGTGGCCCTTGGACTTGGACATTGGGAACATGGACAGTCCCGGCCCTTGGACTTGGACATTGGGAACACGGACAGTCGTGGCACTTGGACTTGGACAGAGGGAACATGGACAGTCCCGGCCCTAGGACTTGGACATTGGGAACATGGACTGTCCGGGCCCTTGGACTTGGACATTGGGAACATGGATAGTCCCGGCACTTGGACTTGGACATTGGGAACATGGACAGTCGCGGCCCTTGGACTTGGACAGTGGGAACACGGACAGTCCCGGCCCTTGGTCTTGGACAGTGGGAACACGGACAGTCGCGGCCCTTGGACTTGGACAGTGGGAACACGGACAGTCACGGCCCTTGGACTTGGACATTGGGAACATGGACAGTCGCGGACCTTGGACTTGGTCATTGGGAACACGGACAGTCGCGGCCCTTGGACTTGGACAGTGGGAACACGGACAGTCGCGGACCTTGGACTTGGACAATGGGAACACGGACAGTCGCGGCCCTTGGACTTGGACAGTGGGAACACGGACAGTCGCGGCCCTTGGACTTGGACATTGGGAACACGGACAGTCGCGGACCTTGGACTTGGACATTGGGAACACGGACAGTCTCGGCACTTGGACTTGGACATTGGGAACACGGACAGTCCCGGCCATTGGACATGGACAGTGGGAACACGGACAGTCGCGGACCTTGGACTTGGACATTGGGAACACGGACAGTCCCGGCCCTTGGACTTGGACATTGGGAACATGGACAGTCGCGGCCCTTGGACTTGGACAGTGGGAACACGGACAGTCGCGGCCCTTGGACTTGGACATTGGGAACATGGACAGTCGCGGCCCTTGAACTTGGACAGAGGGAACATGGACAGTCCCGGCCCTTGGACATTGACATTGGGAACATGGACTGTCCGGGCCCTTGGACTTGGACATTGGGAACATGGACAGTCCCGGCCCTTGGACTTAGACTTTGGGAACATGGACAGTCCCGGCCCTTGGACTTGGACATTGGGAACACGGACAGTCACGGCCCTTGGACTTGGACATTGGGAACATGGACAGTCGTGGCCCTTGGACTTGGACAGTGGGAACATGGACAGTCCCGGCCCTTGGACGTGAACATTGGGAACACGGAGAGACGTGGCCCTTGGACTTGGACATTGGGAACACGGACAGTCGCGGCCCTTGTATTTGGACATTGGGAACATGGACAGTCACGGCCCTAGGACTTGGACATTGGGAACATGGACAGTCCCGGACCTTGGACAGAGGGAACATGGACAGTCACGGCCCTTGGACATTGGGAACATGGACTGTCCCGGACCTTGGACTTGGACATTGGGAACATGGACAGTCCCGGCCCTTGGACTTGGACATTGGGAACATGGACAGTCACGGCCCTTGGACTTGGACATTGGGAACACGGACAGTCGCGGCCCTTGGACTTGGACATTGGGAACATGGACAGTCCCGGCCCTTGGACTTGGACAGTGGGAACATGGACAGTCGCGGCCCTTGGACTTGGACAGTGGGAACATGGACAGTCCCGGCCCTTGGACTTGGACATTGGGAACACGGACAGTCGCGGCCCTTGGACATTGGGAACATGGACAGTCGCGGCCCTTGTACTTGGACATTGGGAACATGGACAATCCCGGCCCTTGGACTTGGACAGTGGGAACATGGACAGTCCCGGCCCTTGGACTTGGACAGTGGGAACACGGACAGTCCCGGCCCTTGGACTTGGACATTGGGAACACGGACAGTCGCGGCCCTTGGACTTGGACAGTGGGAACACGGACAGTCGTGGCCCGTGGACTTGGACATTTGGAACATGGACAGTCCCGGCCCTTGGACTTGGACATTGGGAACATGGACAGTCCCGGCCCTTGGACTTGGACATTGGGAACATGGACAGTCACGGCCCTAGGACTTGGACATTGGGAACATGGACAGTCCCGGCCCTTGGACTTGGACATTGGGAACACGGACAGTCGTGGCCCTTGGACTTGGACATTGGGAACATGGACAGTCACGGCCCTAGGACTTGGACATTGGGAACATGGACAGTCCCGGCCCTTGGACTTGGACATTGGGAACATGGACAGTCCCGGCCCTTGGACTTGGACATTGGGAACATGGACAGTCCCGGCCCTTGGACTTGGACATTGGGAACACGGACAGTCGCGGCCCTTGTACTTGGACATTGGGAACATGGACAGTCACGGCCCTAGGACTTGGACATTTTGAACATGGACAGTCCCGGCCCTTGGACTTGGACATTGGGAACATGGACAGTCGTGGCCCTTGGACTTGGACATTGGGAACATGGACAGTCCCGGCCCTTGGACTTGGACAGTGGGAACATGGACAGTCCCGGCCCTTGGACTTGGACAGTGGGAACACGGACAGTCCCGGCCCTTGGACTTGGACATTGGGAACACGGACAGTCGTGGCCCTTGGACTTGGACATTGGGAACATGGACAGTCGCGGCCCTTGGACAGTGGGAACACGGACAGTCCCGGCCCTTGGACTTGGACATTGGGAACATGGACAGTCGCGGCCCTTGGACTTGGACAGTGGGAACATGGACAGTCGCGGCCCTTGGACTTGGACAGTGGGAACATGGACAGTCCCGGCCCTTGGACGTGAACATTGGGAACACGGACAGACGTGGCCCTTGGACTTGGACAGTGGGAACATGGACAGTCCCGGCCCTTGGACATGGACAGTGGGAACATGGACAGTCGTGGCCCTTGGACGTGGACATTGGGAACATGGACAGTCGCGGCCCTTGGACGTGGACATTGGGAACATGGACAGTCGCGGCCCTTGGACTTGGACATTGGGAACATGGACAGTCGCGGCCCTTGGACATTGGACAGTGGGAACACGGACAGTCCCGGCCCTTGGACTTGGACATTGGGAACATGGACAGTCCCGGCCCTTGGACTTGGACAGTGGGAACATGGACAGTCGCGGCCCTTGGACTTGGACAGTGGGAACACGGACAGTCCCGGCCCTTGGTCTTGGACAGTGGGAACACGGACAGTCGCGGCCCTTGGACTTGGACAGTGGGAACACGGACAGTCACGGCCCTTGGACTTGGACATTGGGAACATGGACAGTCGCGGACCTTGGACTTGGTCATTGGGAACACGGACAGTCGCGGCCCTTGGACTTGGACAGTGGGAACACGGACAGTCGCGGACCTTGGACTTGGACAATGGGAACACGGACAGTCGCGGCCCTTGGACTTGGACAGTGGGAACACGGACAGTCGCGGCCCTTGGACTTGGACATTGGGAACACGGACAGTCGCGGACCTTGGACTTGGACATTGGGAACACGGACAGTCTCGGCACTTGGACTTGGACATTGGGAACACGGACAGTCCCGGCCATTGGACATGGACAGTGGGAACACGGACAGTCGCGGACCTTGGACTTGGACATTGGGAACACGGACAGTCCCGGCCCTTGGACTTGGACATTGGGAACATGGACAGTCGCGGCCCTTGGACTTGGACAGTGGGAACACGGACAGTCGCGGCCCTTGGACTTGGACATTGGGAACATGGACAGTCGCGGCCCTTGAACTTGGACAGAGGGAACATGGACAGTCCCGGCCCTTGGACATTGACATTGGGAACATGGACTGTCCGGGCCCTTGGACTTGGACATTGGGAACATGGACAGTCCCGGCCCTTGGACTTAGACTTTGGGAACATGGACAGTCCCGGCCCTTGGACTTGGACATTGGGAACACGGACAGTCACGGCCCTTGGACTTGGACATTGGGAACATGGACAGTCGTGGCCCTTGGACTTGGACAGTGGGAACATGGACAGTCCCGGCCCTTGGACGTGAACATTGGGAACACGGAGAGACGTGGCCCTTGGACTTGGACATTGGGAACACGGACAGTCGCGGCCCTTGTATTTGGACATTGGGAACATGGACAGTCACGGCCCTAGGACTTGGACATTGGGAACATGGACAGTCCCGGACCTTGGACAGAGGGAACATGGACAGTCACGGCCCTTGGACATTGGGAACATGGACTGTCCCGGACCTTGGACTTGGACATTGGGAACATGGACAGTCCCGGCCCTTGGACTTGGACATTGGGAACATGGACAGTCACGGCCCTTGGACTTGGACATTGGGAACACGGACAGTCGCGGCCCTTGGACTTGGACATTGGGAACATGGACAGTCCCGGCCCTTGGACTTGGACAGTGGGAACATGGACAGTCGCGGCCCTTGGACTTGGACAGTGGGAACATGGACAGTCCCGGCCCTTGGACTTGGACATTGGGAACACGGACAGTCGCGGCCCTTGGACATTGGGAACATGGACAGTCGCGGCCCTTGTACTTGGACATTGGGAACATGGACAATCCCGGCCCTTGGACTTGGACAGTGGGAACATGGACAGTCCCGGCCCTTGGACTTGGACAGTGGGAACACGGACAGTCCCGGCCCTTGGACTTGGACATTGGGAACACGGACAGTCGCGGCCCTTGGACTTGGACAGTGGGAACACGGACAGTCGTGGCCCGTGGACTTGGACATTTGGAACATGGACAGTCCCGGCCCTTGGACTTGGACATTGGGAACATGGACAGTCCCGGCCCTTGGACTTGGACATTGGGAACATGGACAGTCACGGCCCTAGGACTTGGACATTGGGAACATGGACAGTCCCGGCCCTTGGACTTGGACATTGGGAACACGGACAGTCGTGGCCCTTGGACTTGGACATTGGGAACATGGACAGTCACGGCCCTAGGACTTGGACATTGGGAACATGGACAGTCCCGGCCCTTGGACTTGGACATTGGGAACATGGACAGTCCCGGCCCTTGGACTTGGACATTGGGAACATGGACAGTCCCGGCCCTTGGACTTGGACATTGGGAACACGGACAGTCGCGGCCCTTGTACTTGGACATTGGGAACATGGACAGTCACGGCCCTAGGACTTGGACATTTTGAACATGGACAGTCCCGGCCCTTGGACTTGGACATTGGGAACATGGACAGTCGTGGCCCTTGGACTTGGACATTGGGAACATGGACAGTCCCGGCCCTTGGACTTGGACAGTGGGAACATGGACAGTCCCGGCCCTTGGACTTGGACAGTGGGAACACGGACAGTCCCGGCCCTTGGACTTGGACATTGGGAACACGGACAGTCGTGGCCCTTGGACTTGGACATTGGGAACATGGACAGTCGCGGCCCTTGGACAGTGGGAACACGGACAGTCCCGGCCCTTGGACTTGGACATTGGGAACATGGACAGTCGCGGCCCTTGGACTTGGACAGTGGGAACATGGACAGTCGCGGCCCTTGGACTTGGACAGTGGGAACATGGACAGTCCCGGCCCTTGGACGTGAACATTGGGAACACGGACAGACGTGGCCCTTGGACTTGGACAGTGGGAACATGGACAGTCCCGGCCCTTGGACATGGACAGTGGGAACATGGACAGTCGTGGCCCTTGGACGTGGACATTGGGAACATGGACAGTCGCGGCCCTTGGACGTGGACATTGGGAACATGGACAGTCGCGGCCCTTGGACTTGGACATTGGGAACATGGACAGTCGCGGCCCTTGGACATTGGACAGTGGGAACACGGACAGTCCCGGCCCTTGGACTTGGACATTGGGAACATGGACAGTCCCGGCCCTTGGACTTGGACAGTGGGAACATGGACAGTCCCGGACCTTGGACAATGGGAACACGGACAGTCGCGGCCCTTGGACTTGGACATTGGGAACACGGACAGTCCCGGCCCTTGGACTTCGACATTGGGAACATGGACAGTCACGGCCCTTGGACTTGGACATTGGGAACACGGACAGTCGTGGCCCTTGGACTTGGACATTGGGAACACGGACAGTCGTGGCCCTTGGACTTGGACAGTGGGAACACGGACAGTCGTGGCCCTTGGACTTGGACATTGGGAACACGGACAGTCCCGGCCCTTGGACTTGGACAGTGGGAACATGGACAGTCACGGCCCTTGGACAGTGGGAACACGGACAGTCCCGGCCCTTGGACTTGGACATTGGGAACACGGACAGTCGTGGCCCTTGGACTTGGACAATGGGAACACGGACAGTCCCGGTCCTTCGACATTGGGAACACGGACAGTCCCGGTCCTTCGACATTGGACATTGGGAACATGGACAGTCCCGGTGCTTGGACTTGGACATTGGGAACACGGACAGTCCCAGCCCTTGGACTTGGACATTGGGAACATGGACTGTCCGGG
Organism: Hypanus sabinus; assembly: GCF_030144855.1. Lineage (NCBI taxonomy): Eukaryota > Metazoa > Chordata > Chondrichthyes > Myliobatiformes > Dasyatidae > Hypanus > Hypanus sabinus. Next base: position 73,223 of record NW_026779521.1, on the reverse strand, counting down.
CCCTTGGACTTTGACATTGGGTACACGGACAGTCGTGGCCCTTGGACTTGGACAGTGGGAACACGGACAGTCCCGGCCCTTGGACATTGGGACCATGGACAGTCCCGGCCCTTGGACATTGGGAACACGGACAGTCCCGGCCCTTGGACTTGGACATTGGGAACACGGACAGTCACGGCCCTTGGACTTGGACAATGGGAACACGGACAGTCGTGGCCCTTTGACTTGGACATTGGGAACACGGACAGTCGTGGCCCTTGGACTTGGACATTGGGAACACGGACAGTCGCGGCCCTTGGACTTGGACATTGGGAACATGGACAGTCGCGGCCCTTGTACTTGGACATTGGGAACATGGACAGTCCCGGCCCTTGGACTTGGACAGTGGGAACATGGACAGTCCCGGCCCTTGGACTTGGACAGTGGGAACACGGACAGTCCCGGCCCTTGGACTTGGACATTGGGAACACGGACAGTCGCGGCCCTTGGACTTGGACTGTGGGAACATGGACAGTCCCGGCCCTTGGACTTGGACATTGGGAACATGGACAGTCGCGGCCCTTGGACTTGGACATTGGGAACATGGACAGTCACGGCCCTAGGACTTGGACATTGGGAACATGGACAGTCCCGGCCCTTGGACTTGGACATTGGGAACACGGACAGTCGTGGCCCTTGGACTTGGACATTGGGAACATGGACAGTCCCGGCCCTAGGACTTGGACATTGGGAACATGGACAGTCCCGGCCCTTGGACTTGGACATTGGGAACATGGACAGTCCCGGCCCTAGGACTTGGACATTGGGAACACGGACAGTCCCGGCCCTTGGACTTGGACATTGGGAACACGGACAGTCGCGGCCCTTGTACTTGGACATTGGGAACATGGACAGTCACGGCCCTAGGACTTGGACATTGGGAACATGGACAGTCCCGGCCCTTGGACTTGGACATTGGGAACATGGACAGTCGTGGCCCTTGGACTTGGACATTGGGAACATGGACAGTCCCGGCCCTTGGACTTGGACAGTGGGAACACGGACAGTCCCGGCCCTTGGACTTGGACAGTGGGAACACGGACAGTCCCGGCCCTTGGACTTGGACATTGGGAACACGGACAGTCGTGGCCCTTGGACTTGGACATTGGGAACATGGACAGTCGCGGCCCTTGGACAGTGGGAACACGGACAGTCCCGGCCCTTGGACTTGGACATTGGGAACATGGACAGTCGTGGCCCTTGGACTTGGACATTGGGAACATGGACAGTCGTGGCCCTTGGACTTGGACATTGGGAACATGGACAGTCCCGGCCCTTGGACTTGGACATTGGGAACACGGACAGTCGTGGCACTTGGACTTGGACAGAGGGAACATGGACAGTCCCGGCCCTAGGACTTGGACATTGGGAACATGGACTGTCCGGGCCCTTGGACTTGGACATTGGGAACATGGATAGTCCCGGCACTTGGACTTGGACATTGGGAACATGGACAGTCGCGGCCCTTGGACTTGGACAGTGGGAACACGGACAGTCCCGGCCCTTGGTCTTGGACAGTGGGAACACGGACAGTCGCGGCCCTTGGACTTGGACAGTGGGAACACGGACAGTCACGGCCCTTGGACTTGGACATTGGGAACATGGACAGTCGCGGACCTTGGACTTGGTCATTGGGAACACGGACAGTCGCGGCCCTTGGACTTGGACAGTGGGAACACGGACAGTCGCGGACCTTGGACTTGGACAATGGGAACACGGACAGTCGCGGCCCTTGGACTTGGACAGTGGGAACACGGACAGTCGCGGCCCTTGGACTTGGACATTGGGAACACGGACAGTCGCGGACCTTGGACTTGGACATTGGGAACACGGACAGTCTCGGCACTTGGACTTGGACATTGGGAACACGGACAGTCCCGGCCATTGGACATGGACAGTGGGAACACGGACAGTCGCGGACCTTGGACTTGGACATTGGGAACACGGACAGTCCCGGCCCTTGGACTTGGACATTGGGAACATGGACAGTCGCGGCCCTTGGACTTGGACAGTGGGAACACGGACAGTCGCGGCCCTTGGACTTGGACATTGGGAACATGGACAGTCGCGGCCCTTGAACTTGGACAGAGGGAACATGGACAGTCCCGGCCCTTGGACATTGACATTGGGAACATGGACTGTCCGGGCCCTTGGACTTGGACATTGGGAACATGGACAGTCCCGGCCCTTGGACTTGGACTTTGGGAACATGGACAGTCCCGGCCCTTGGACTTGGACATTGGGAACACGGACAGTCACGGCCCTTGGACTTGGACATTGGGAACATGGACAGTCGTGGCCCTTGGACTTGGACAGTGGGAACATGGACAGTCCCGGCCCTTGGACGTGAACATTGGGAACACGGAGAGACGTGGCCCTTGGACTTGGACATTGGGAACACGGACAGTCGCGGCCCTTGTATTTGGACATTGGGAACATGGACAGTCACGGCCCTAGGACTTGGACATTGGGAACATGGACAGTCCCGGACCTTGGACAGAGGGAACATGGACAGTCACGGCCCTTGGACATTGGGAACATGGACTGTCCCGGACCTTGGACTTGGACATTGGGAACATGGACAGTCCCGGCCCTTGGACTTGGACATTGGGAACATGGACAGTCACAGCCCTTGGACTTGGACATTGGGAACACGGACAGTCGCGGCCCTTGGACTTGGACATTGGGAACATGGACAGTCCCGGCCCTTGGACTTGGACAGTGGGAACATGGACAGTCGCGGCCCTTGGACTTGGACAGTGGGAACATGGACAGTCCCGGCCCTTGGACTTGGACATTGGGAACATGGACAGTCCCGGCCCTTGGACTTGGACATTGGGAACACGGACAGTCGCGGCCCTTGGACATTGGGAACATGGACAGTCGCGGCCCTTGTACTTGGACATTGGGAACATGGACAATCCCGGCCCTTGGACTTGGACAGTGGGAACATGGACAGTCCCGGCCCTTGGACTTGGACAGTGGGAACACGGACAGTCCCGGCCCTTGGACTTGGACATTGGGAACACGGACAGTCGCGGCCCTTGGACTTGGACAGTGGGAACACGGACAGTCGTGGCCCGTGGACTTGGACATTTGGAACATGGACAGTCCCGGCCCTTGGACTTGGACATTGGGAACATGGACAGTCGCGGCCCTTGGACTTGGACATTGGGAACATGGACAGTCACGGCCCTAGGACTTGGACATTGGGAACATGGACAGTCCCGGCCCTTGGACTTGGACATTGGGAACACGGACAGTCGTGGCCCTTGGACTTGGACATTGAGAACATGGACAGTCACGGCCCTAGGACTTGGACATTGGGAACATGGACAGTCCCGGCCCTTGGACTTGGACATTGGGAACATGGACAGTCCCGGCCCTTGGACTTGGACATTGGGAACATGGACAGTCCCGGCCCTTGGACTTGGACATTGGGAACACGGACAGTCGCGGCCCTTGTACTTGGACATTGGGAACATGGACAGTCCCGGCCCTTGGACTTGGACTTTGGGAACATGGACAGTCCCGGCCCTTGGACTTGGACATTGGGAACACGGACAGTCACGGCCCTTGGACTTGGACATTGGGAACATGGACAGTCGTGGCCCTTGGACTTGGACAGTGGGAACATGGACAGTCCCGGCCCTTGGACGTGAACATTGGGAACACGGAGAGACGTGGCCCTTGGACTTGGACATTGGGAACACGGACAGTCGCGGCCCTTGTATTTGGACATTGGGAACATGGACAGTCACGGCCCTAGGACTTGGACATTGGGAACATGGACAGTCCCGGACCTTAGACAGAGGGAACATGGACAGTCACGGCCCTTGGACATTGGGAACATGGACTGTCCCGGACCTTGGACTTGGACATTGGGAACATGGACAGTCCCGGCCCTTGGACTTGGACATTGGGAACATGGACAGTCACGGCCCTTGGACTTGGACATTGGGAACACGGACAGTCGCGGCCCTTGGACTTGGACATTGGGAACATGGACAGTCCCGGCCCTTGGACTTGGACAGTGGGAACATGGACAGTCGCGGCCCTTGGACTTGGACAGTGGGAACATGGACAGTCCCGGCCCTTGGACTTGGACATTGGGAACATGGACAGTCCCGGCCCTTGGACTTGGACATTGGGAACACGGACAGTCGCGGCCCTTGGACATTGGGAACATGGACAGTCGCGGCCCTTGTACTTGGACATTGGGAACATGGACAATCCCGGCCCTTGGACTTGGACAGTGGGAACATGGACAGTCCCGGCCCTTGGACTTGGACAGTGGGAACACGGACAGTCCCGGCCCTTGGACTTGGACATTGGGAACACGGACAGTCGCGGCCCTTGGACTTGGACAGTGGGAACACGGACAGTCGTGGCCCGTGGACTTGGACATTTGGAACATGGACAGTCCCGGCCCTTGGACTTGGACATTGGGAACATGGACAGTCGCGGCCCTTGGACTTGGACATTGGGAACATGGACAGTCACGGCCCTAGGACTTGGACATTGGGAACATGGACAGTCCCGGCCCTTGGACTTGGACATTGGGAACACGGACAGTCGTGGCCCTTGGACTTGGACATTGGGAACATGGACAGTCACGGCCCTGGGACTTGGACATTGGGAACATGGACAGTCCCGGCCCTTGGACTTGGACATTGGGAACATGGACAGTCCCGGCCCTTGGACTTGGACATTGGGAACATGGACAGTCCCGGCCCTTGGACTTGGACATTGGGAACACGGACAGTCGCGGCCCTTGTACTTGGACATTGGGAACATGGACAGTCACGGCCCTAGGACTTGGACATTGGGAACATGGACAGTCCCGGCCCTTGGACTTGGACATTGGGAACATGGACAGTCGTGGCCCTTGGACTTGGACATTGGGAACATGGACAGTCCCGGCCCTTGGACTTGGACAGTGGGAACATGGACAGTACCGGCCCTTGGACTTGGACAGTGGGAACACGGACAGTCCCGGCCCTTGGACTTGGACATTGGGAACACGGACAGTCGTGGCCCTTGGACTTGGACATTGGGAACACGGACAGTCGCGGCCCTTGTACTTGGACATTGGGAACATGGACAGTCCCGGCCCTTGGACTTGGACTTTGGGAACATGGACAGTCCCGGCCCTTGGACTTGGACATTGGGAACACGGACAGTCACGGCCCTTGGACTTGGACATTGGGAACATGGACAGTCGTGGCCCTTGGACTTGGACAGTGGGAACATGGACAGTCCCGGCCCTTGGACGTGAACATTGGGAACACGGAGAGACGTGGCCCTTGGACTTGGACATTGGGAACACGGACAGTCGCGGCCCTTGTATTTGGACATTGGGAACATGGACAGTCACGGCCCTAGGACTTGGACATTGGGAACATGGACAGTCCCGGACCTTAGACAGAGGGAACATGGACAGTCACGGCCCTTGGACATTGGGAACATGGACTGTCCCGGACCTTGGACTTGGACATTGGGAACATGGACAGTCCCGGCCCTTGGACTTGGACATTGGGAACATGGACAGTCACGGCCCTTGGACTTGGACATTGGGAACACGGACAGTCGCGGCCCTTGGACTTGGACATTGGGAACATGGACAGTCCCGGCCCTTGGACTTGGACAGTGGGAACATGGACAGTCGCGGCCCTTGGACTTGGACAGTGGGAACATGGACAGTCCCGGCCCTTGGACTTGGACATTGGGAACATGGACAGTCCCGGCCCTTGGACTTGGACATTGGGAACACGGACAGTCGCGGCCCTTGGACATTGGGAACATGGACAGTCGCGGCCCTTGTACTTGGACATTGGGAACATGGACAATCCCGGCCCTTGGACTTGGACAGTGGGAACATGGACAGTCCCGGCCCTTGGACTTGGACAGTGGGAACACGGACAGTCCCGGCCCTTGGACTTGGACATTGGGAACACGGACAGTCGCGGCCCTTGGACTTGGACAGTGGGAACACGGACAGTCGTGGCCCGTGGACTTGGACATTTGGAACATGGACAGTCCCGGCCCTTGGACTTGGACATTGGGAACATGGACAGTCGCGGCCCTTGGACTTGGACATTGGGAACATGGACAGTCACGGCCCTAGGACTTGGACATTGGGAACATGGACAGTCCCGGCCCTTGGACTTGGACATTGGGAACACGGACAGTCGTGGCCCTTGGACTTGGACATTGGGAACATGGACAGTCACGGCCCTGGGACTTGGACATTGGGAACATGGACAGTCCCGGCCCTTGGACTTGGACATTGGGAACATGGACAGTCCCGGCCCTTGGACTTGGACATTGGGAACATGGACAGTCCCGGCCCTTGGACTTGGACATTGGGAACACGGACAGTCGCGGCCCTTGTACTTGGACATTGGGAACATGGACAGTCACGGCCCTAGGACTTGGACATTGGGAACATGGACAGTCCCGGCCCTTGGACTTGGACATTGGGAACATGGACAGTCGTGGCCCTTGGACTTGGACATTGGGAACATGGACAGTCCCGGCCCTTGGACTTGGACAGTGGGAACATGGACAGTACCGGCCCTTGGACTTGGACAGTGGGAACACGGACAGTCCCGGCCCTTGGACTTGGACATTGGGAACACGGACAGTCGTGGCCCTTGGACTTGGACATTGGGAACATGGACAGTCGCGGCCCTTGGACAGTGGGAACACGGACAGTCCCGGCCCTTGGACTTGGACATTGGGAACATGGACAGTCGCGGCCCTTGGACTTGGACAGTGGGAACATGGACAGTCGCGGCCCTTGGACTTGGACAGTGGGAACATGGACAGTCCCGGCCCTTGGACGTGAACATTGGGAACACGGACAGACGTGGCCCTTGGACTTGGACAGTGGGAACATGGACAGTCCCGGCCCTTGGACATGGACAGTGGGAACATGGACAGTCGTGGCCCTTGGACGTGGACATTGGGAACATGGACAGTCGCGGCCCTTGGACGTGGACATTGGGAACATGGACAGTCGCGGCCCTTGGACTTGGACATTGGGAACATGGACAGTCGCGGCCCTTGGACATTGGACAGTGGGAACACGGACAGTCCCGGCCCTTGGACTTGGACATTGGGAACATGGACAGTCCCGGCCCTTGGACTTGGACAGTGGGAACATGGACAGTCCCGGACCTTGGACAATGGGAACACGGACAGTCGCGGCCCTTGGACTTGGACATTGGGAACACGGACAGTCCCGGCCCTTGGACTTCGACATTGGGAACATGGACAGTCACGGCCCTTGGACTTGGACATTGGGAACACGGACAGTCGTGGCCCTTGGACTTGGACATTGGGAACACGGACAGTCGTGGCCCTTGGACTTGGACAGTGGGAACACGGACAGTCGCGGCCCTTGTATTTGGACATTGGGAACATGGACAGTCACGGCCCTAGGACTTGGACATTGGGAACATGGACAGTCCCGGACCTTAGACAGAGGGAACATGGACAGTCACGGCCCTTGGACATTGGGAACATGGACTGTCCCGGACCTTGGACTTGGACATTGGGAACATGGACAGTCCCGGCCCTTGGACTTGGACATTGGGAACATGGACAGTCACGGCCCTTGGACTTGGACATTGGGAACACGGACAGTCGCGGCCCTTGGACTTGGACATTGGGAACATGGACAGTCCCGGCCCTTGGACTTGGACAGTGGGAACATGGACAGTCGCGGCCCTTGGACTTGGACAGTGGGAACATGGACAGTCCCGGCCCTTGGACTTGGACATTGGGAACACGGACAGTCGTGGCCCTTGGACTTGGACATTGGGAACACGGACAGTCGTGGCCCTTGGACTTGGACAGTGGGAACACGGACAGTCGTGGCCCTTGGACTTGGACATTGGGAACACGGACAGTCCCGGCCCTTGGACTTGGACAGTGGGAACATGGACAGTCACGGCCCTTGGACAGTGGGAACACGGACAGTCCCGGCCCTTGGACTTGGACATTGGGAACACGGACAGTCGTGGCCCTTGGACTTGGACAATGGGAACACGGACAGTCCCGGTCCTTCGACATTGGGAACACGGACAGTCCCGGTCCTTCGACATTGGACATTGGGAACATGGACAGTCCCGGTGCTTGGACTTGGACATTGGGAACACGGACAGTCCCAGCCCTTGGACTTGGACATTGGGAACATGGACTGTCCGGGCCCTTGGACTTTGACATTGGGTACACGGACAGTCGTGGCCCTTGGACTTGGACAGTGGGAACACGGACAGTCCCGGCCCTTGGACATTGGGACCATGGACAGTCCCGGCCCTTGGACATTGGGAACACGGACAGTCCCGGCCCTTGGACTTGGACATTGGGAACACGGACAGTCACGGCCCTTGGACTTGGACAATGGGAACACGGACAGTCGTGGCCCTTTGACTTGGACATTGGGAACACGGACAGTCGTGGCCCTTGGACTTGGACATTGGGAACACGGACAGTCGTGGCCCTTGGATTTGGACATTGGGAACACGGACAGTCGTGGCCCTTGGATTTGGACAGTGGGAACATGGACAGTCCCGGACCTTGGACATTGGGAAGATGGACAGTCCCGGACCTTGGACATTGGGAACATGGACAGTCACGGACCTTGGACTTGGACATTGGGAACACGGACAGTCCCGGATCTTGGACATTGGGAAGATGGACAGTCCCGGACCTTGGACATTGGGAACATGGACAGTCCCGGACCTTGGACATTTGGAACATGGACAGTCCCGGCCCTTGAACTTGGACAGTGGGAACATGGACAGTCGCGGCCCTTGGACTTGGACAGTGGGAACATGGACAGTCCCGGACCTTGGACATTGGGAACATGGACAGTCCCGGACCTTGGACATTTGGAACATGGACAGTCCCGGCCCTTGAACTTGGACAGTGGGAACATGGACAGTCCCGGCCCTTGAACTTGGACAGTGGGAACATGGACAGTCGCGGCCCTTGGACTTGGACAGTGGGAACACGGACAGTCCCGGACCTTGGACATTGGGAAGATGGACAGTCACGGACCTTGGACATTGGGAACATGGACAGTCCCGGACCTTGGACATTTGGAACATGGACAGTCCCGGCCCTTGAACTTGGACAGTGGGAACTCGGACAGTCCCGGCCCTTGGACTTGGACATTGGGAACACGGACAGTCGCGGCCCATGGACTTGGACATTGGGAACATGGACAGTCGCGGCCCTTGTACTTGGACAGTGGGAACACGGACAGTCCCGGCCCTTGGACTTGGACAGTGGGAACACGGACAGTCCCGGCCCTTGGACTTGGACAGTGGGAACACGGACAGTCGCGGCCCTTGGACTTGGACAGTGGGAACACGGACAGTCGCGGCCCTTGGATTTGGATATTGGGAACATGGACAGTCCCGGCCCTTGGACTTGGACAGTGGGAACACGGACAGTCGCGGCCCTTGGACTTGGACAGTGGGAACACGGACATTCGTGGCACTTGGACTTGGACATTGGGAACACGGACAGTCGCCACCCTTGGACTTGGTCATTGGGAACATGGACAGTCCCGGCCCTTGGACTTGGACATTGGGAACATGGACAGTCGCCACCCTTGGACTTGGTCATTGGGAACATGGACAGTCGCGGCCCTTGGACTTGGACATTGGGAACACGGACAGTCGTGGCCCTTGGATTTGGACATTGGGAACAAGAACAGTCGTGGCCCTTGGATTTGGACAGTGGGAACATGGACAGTCCCGGACCTTGGACATTGGGAAGATGGACAGTCCCGGACCTTGGACATTGGGAACATGGACAGTCACGGACCTTGGACTTGGACAGTGGGAACACGGACAGTCCCAGCCCTTGGACTTGGACAGTGGGAACACGGACAGTCGTGGCCCTTGGACTTGGACATTGGGAACATGGACTGTCCCGGCCCTTGGACTTCGACAGTGGGAACACGGACAGTCGTGGCCCTTGGACTTGGACATTGGGAACACGGACAGTCGCGGCCCTTGGACTTGGACATTGGGAACACGGACAGTCCCGGCCCTTGGACTTGGACATTGGGAACATGGACTGTCGTGGCCCTTGGACTTGGACATTGAGAACATGGACAGTCCCGGCCCTTGGACTTGGACATTGGGAACACGGACAGTCCCGGCCCTTGGACTTGTACATTGGGAACATGGACAGTCCCGGCCCTTGGACTTGGACATTGGGAACACGGACAGTCGTGGCCCTTGGACTTGGACATTGGGAACATGGACAGTCGTGGCCCTTGGACTTGGACATTGGGAACATGGACAGTCCCGGCCCTTGGACTTGGACATTGGGAACACGGACAGTCGTGGCACTTGGACTTGGACAGAGGGAACATGGACAGTCCCGGCCCTAGGACTTGGACATTGGGAACATGGACTGTCCGGGCCCTTGGACTTGGACATTGGGAACATGGATAGTCCCGGCACTTGGACTTGGACATTGGGAACATGGACAGTCGCGGCCCTTGGACTTGGACAGTGGGAACACGGACAGTCCCGGCCCTTGGTCTTGGACAGTGGGAACACGGACAGTCGCGGCCCTTGGACTTGGACAGTGGGAACACGGACAGTCGCGGCCCTTGGACTTGGACATTGGGAACATGGACAGTCGCGGACCTTGGACTTGGTCATTGGGAACACGGACAGTCGCGGCCCTTGGACTTGGACAGTTGGAACACGGACAGTCGCGGACCTTGGACTTGGACAATGGGAACACGGACAGTCGCGGCCCTTGGACTTGGACAGTGGGAACACGGACAGTCGCGGCCTTTGGACTTGGACATTGGGAACACGGACAGTCGCGGACCTTGGACTTGGACATTGGGAACACGGACAGTCTCGGCACTTGGACTTGGACATTGGGAACACGGACAGTCCCGGCCATTGGACATGGACAGTGGGAACACGGACAGTCGCGGACCTTGGACTTGGACATTGGGAACACGGACAGTCCCGGCCCTTGGACGTGGACATTGGGAACATGGACAGTCGCGGCCCTTGGACTTGGACAGTGGGAACACGGACAGTCGCGGCCCTTGGACTTGGACATTGGGAACATGGACAGTTGCGGCCCTTGAACTTGGACAGAGGGAACATGGACAGTCCCGGCCCTTGGACATTGACATTGGGAACATGGACTGTCCGGGCCCTTGGACTTGGACATTGGGAACATGGACAGTCCCGGCCCTTGGACTTGGACATTGGGAACATGGACAGTCCCGGCCCTTGGACTTGGACATTGGGAACACGGACAGTCACGGCCCTTGGACTTGGACATTGGGAACACGGACAGTCGTGGCCCTTGGATTTGGACAGTGGGAACATGGACAGTCCCGGACCTTGGACATTGGGAACATGGACAGTCCCGGACCTTGGACATTTGGAACATGGACAGTCCCGGCCCTTGAACTTGGACAGTGGGAACATGGACAGTCGCGGCCCTTGGACTTGGACAGTGGGAACATGGACAGTCCCGGACCTTGGACATTGGGAACATGGACAGTCCCGGACCTTGGACATTTGGAACATGGACAGTCCCGGCCCTTGAACTTGGACAGTGGGAACATGGACAGTCCCGGCCCTTGAACTTGGACAGTGGGAACATGGACAGTCGCGGCCCTTGGACTTGGACAGAGGGAACACGGACAGTCCCGGACCTTGGACATTGGGAAGATGGACAGTCACGGACCTTGGACATTGGGAACATGGACAGTCCCGGACCTTGGACATTTGGAACATGGACAGTCCCGGCCCTTGAACTTGGACAGTGGGAACACGGACAGTCCCGGCCCTTGGACTTGGACATTGGGAACACGGACAGTCGCGGCCCATGGACTTGGACATTGGGAACATGGACAGTCGCGGCCCTTGTACTTGGACAGTGGGAACACGGACAGTCCCGGCCCTTGGACTTGGACAGTGGGAACACGGACAGTCCCGGCCCTTGGACTTGGACAGTGGGAACACGGACAGTCGCGGCCCTTGGACTTGGACAGTGGGAACACGGACAGTCGCGGCCCTTGGATTTGGATATTGGGAACATGGACAGTCCCGGCCCTTGGACTTGGACAGTGGGAACACGGACAGTCGCGGCCCTTGGACTTGGACAGTGGGAACACGGACATTCGTGGCACTTGGACTTGGACATTGGGAACACGGACAGTCGCCACCCTTGGACTTGGTCATTGGGAACATGGACAGTCCCGGCCCTTGGACTTGGACATTGGGAACACGGACAGTCGCCACCCTTGGACTTGGTCATTGGGAACATGGACAGTCGCGGCCCTTGGACTTGGACATTGGGAACACGGACAGTCGTGGCCCTTGGATTTGGACATTGGGAACAAGAACAGTCGTGGCCCTTGGATTTGGACAGTGGGAACATGGACAGTCCCGGACCTTGGACATTGGGAAGATGGACAGTCCCGGACCTTGGACATTGGGAACATGGACAGTCACGGACCTTGGACTTGGACAGTGGGAACACGGACAGTCCCAGCCCTTGGACTTGGACAGTGGGAACACGGACAGTCGTGGCCCTTGGACTTGGACATTGGGAACATGGACTGTCCCGGCCCTTGGACTTCGACAGTGGGAACACGGACAGTCGTGGCCCTTGGAATTGGACATTGGGAACACGGACAGTCGCGGCCCTTGGACTTGGACATTGGGAACACGGACAGTCCCGGCCCTTGGACTTGGACATTGGGAACATGGACTGTCGTGGCCCTTGGACTTGGACATTGAGAACATGGACAGTCCCGGCCCTTGGACTTGGACATTGGGAACACGGACAGTCCCGGCCCTTGGACTTGTACATTGGGAACATGGACAGTCCCGGCCCTTGGACTTGGACATTGGGAACACGGACAGTCGTGGCCCTTGGACTTGGACATTGGGAACATGGACAGTCGTGGCCCTTGGACTTGGACATTGGGAACATGGACAGTCCCGGCCCTTGGACTTGGACATTGGGAACACGGACAGTCGTGGCACTTGGACTTGGACAGAGGGAACATGGACAGTCCCGGCCCTAGGACTTGGACATTGGGAACATGGACTGTCCGGGCCCTTGGACTTGGACATTGGGAACATGGATAGTCCCGGCACTTGGACTTGGACATTGGGAACATGGACAGTCGCGGCCCTTGGACTTGGACAGTGGGAACACGGACAGTCCCGGCCCTTGGTCTTGGACAGTGGGAACACGGACAGTCGCGGCCCTTGGACTTGGACAGTGGGAACACGGACAGTCGCGGCCCTTGGACTTGGACATTGGGAACATGGACAGTCGCGGACCTTGGACTTGGTCATTGGGAACACGGACAGTCGCGGCCCTTGGACTTGGACAGTTGGAACACGGACAGTCGCGGACCTTGGACTTGGACAATGGGAACACGGACAGTCGCGGCCCTTGGACTTGGACAGTGGGAACACGGACAGTCGCGGCCCTTGGACTTGGACATTGGGAACACGGACAGTCGCGGACCTTGGACTTGGACATTGGGAACACGGACAGTCTCGGCACTTGGACTTGGACATTGGGAACACGGACAGTCCCGGCCATTGGACATGGACAGTGGGAACACGGACAGTCGCGGACCTTGGACTTGGACATTGGGAACACGGACAGTCCCGGCCCTTGGACGTGGACATTGGGAACATGGACAGTCGCGGCCCTTGGACTTGGACAGTGGGAACACGGACAGTCGCGGCCCTTGGACTTGGACATTGGGAACATGGACAGTTGCGGCCCTTGAACTTGGACAGAGGGAACATGGACAGTCCCGGCCCTTGGACATTGACATTGGGAACATGGACTGTCCGGGCCCTTGGACTTGGACATTGGGAACATGGACAGTCCCGGCCCTTGGACTTGGACATTGGGAACATGGACAGTCCCGGCCCTTGGACTTGGACATTGGGAACATGGACAGTCACGGCCCTTGGACGTGAACATTGGGAACACGGACAGACGTGGCCCTTGGACTTGGACATTGGGAACACGGACAGTCGCCGCCCTTGTATTTGGACATTGGGAACATGGACAGTCACGGCCCTAGGACTTGGACATTGGGAACATGGACAGTCCCGGACCTTGGACAGAGGGAACATGGACAGTCACGGCCCTTGGACATTGGGAACATGGACTGTCCCGGACCTTGGACTTGGACATTGGGAACATGGACAGTCCCGGCCCTTGGACTTGTACATTGGGAACATGGACAGTCCCGGCCCTTGGACTTGGACATTGGGAACATGGACAGTCACGGCCCTTGGACTTGGACATTGGGAACACGGACAGTCGCGGCCCTTGGACTTGGACATTGGGAACATGGACAGTCCCGGCCCTTGGACTTGGACAGTGGGAACATGGACAGTCGCGGCCCTTGGACTTGGACAGTGGGAACATGGACAGTCCCGGCCCTTGGACTTGGACATTGGGAACATGGACAGTCCCGGCCCTTGGACTTGGACATTGGGAACACGGACAGTCGCGGCCCTTGGACATTGGGAACATGGACAGTCGCGGCCCTTGTACTTGGACATTGGGAACATGGACAGTCCCGGCCCTTGGACTTGGACAGTGGGAACATGGACAGTCCCGGCCCTTGGACTTGGACAGTGGGAACACGGACAGTCCCGGCCCTTGGACTTGGACATTGGGAACACGGACAGTCGCGGCCCTTGGACTTGGACAGTGGGAACATGGACAGTCCCGGACCTTGGACAGAGGGAACATGGACAGTCACGGCCCTTGGACATTGGGAACATGGACTGTCCCGGACCTTGGACTTGGACATTGGGAACATGGACAGTCCCGGCCCTTGGACTTGTACATTGGGAACATGGACAGTCCCGGCCCTTGGACTTGGACATTGGGAACATGGACAGTCACGGCCCTTGGACTTGGACAGTGGGAACATGGACAGTCCCGGCCCTTGGACGTGAACATTGGGAACACGGACAGACGTGGCCCTTGGACTTGGACAGTGGGAACATGGACAGTCACGGCCCTTGGACATTGGGAACATGGACTGTCCCGGACCTTGGACTTGGACATTGGGAACATGGACAGTCCCGGCCCTTGGACTTGTACATTGGGAACATGGACAGTCCCGGCCCTTGGACTTGGACATTGGGAACATGGACAGTCACGGCCCTTGGACTTGGACATTGGGAACACGGACAGTCGCGGCCCTTGGACTTGGACATTGGGAACATGGACAGTCCCGGCCCTTGGACTTGGACAGTGGGAACATGGACAGTCGCGGCCCTTGGACTTGGACAGTGGGAACATGGACAGTCCCGGCCCTTGGACTTGGACATTGGGAACATGGACAGTCCCGGCCCTTGGACTTGGACATTGGGAACACGGACAGTCGCGGCCCTTGGACATTGGGAACATGGACAGTCGCGGCCCTTGTACTTGGACATTGGGAACATGGACAGTCCCGGCCCTTGGACTTGGACAGTGGGAACATGGACAGTCCCGGCCCTTGGACTTGGACAGTGGGAACACGGACAGTCCCGGCCCTTGGACTTGGACATTGGGAACACGGACAGTCGCGGCCCTTGGACTTGGACAGTGGGAACACGGAGAGTCGTGGCCCGTGGACTTGGACATTTGGAACATGGACAGTCCCGGCCCTTGGACTTGGACATTGGGAACATGGACAGTCGCGGCCCTTGGACTTGGACATTGGGAACATGGACAGTCACGGCCCTAGGACTTGGACATTGGGAACATGGACAGTCCCGGCCCTTGGACTTGGACATTGGGAACACGGACAGTCGTGGCCCTTGGACTTGGACATTGGGAACATGGACAGTCACGGCCCTAGGACTTGGACATTGGGAACATGGACAGTCCCGGCCCTTGGACTTGGACATTGGGAACATGGACAGTCCCGGCCCTTGGACTTGGACATTGGGAACATGGACAGTCGCGGCCCTTGGACTTGGACATTGGGAACACGGACAGTCGCGGCCCTTGTACTTGGACATTGGGAACATGGACAGTCACGGCCCTAGGACTTGGAAATTGGGAACATGGACAGTCCCGGCCCTTGGACTTGGACATTGGGAACATGGACAGTCGTGGCCCTTGGACTTGGACATTGGGAACATGGACAGTCCCGGCCCTTGGACTTGGACAGTGGGAACATGGACAGTCCCGGCCCTTGGACTTGGACAGTGGGAACACGGACAGTCCCGGCCCTTGGACTTGGACATTGGGAACACGGACAGTCGTGGCCCTTGGACTTGGACATTGGGAACATGGACAGTCGCGGCCCTTGGACAGTGGGAACACGGACAGTCCCGGCCCTTGGACTTGGACATTGGGAACATGGACAGTCGCGGCCCTTGGACTTGGACAGTGGGAACATGGACAGTCGCGGCCCTTGGACTTGGACAGTGGGAACATGGACAGTCCCGGCCCTTGGACGTGAACATTGGGAACACGGACAGACGTGGCCCTTGGACTTGGACAGTGGGAACATGGACAGTCCCGGCCCTTGTACATGGACAGTGGGAACATGGACAGTCGTGGCCCTTGGACGTGGACATTGGGAACATGGACAGTCGCGGCCCTTGGACGTGGACATTGGGAACATGGACAGTCGCGGCCCTTGGACTTGGACATTGGGAACATGGACAGTCGCGGCCCTTGGACATTGGACAGTGGGAACACGGACAGTCCCGGCCCTTGGACTTGGACATTGGGAACATGGACAGTCGCGGCCCTTGGACTTGGACATTGGGAACATGGACAGTCCCGGCCCTTGGACTTGGACAGTGGGAACATGGACAGTCGCGGCCCTTGGACTTGGACAGTGGGAACATGGACAGTCCCGGCCCTTGGACTTGGACATTGGGAACATGGACAGTCCCGGCCCTTGGACTTGGACATTGGGAACACGGACAGTCGCGGCCCTTGGACATTGGGAACATGGACAGTCGCGGCCCTTGTACTTGGACATTGGGAACATGGACAGTCCCGGCCCTTGGACTTGGACAGTGGGAACATGGACAGTCCCGGCCCTTGGACTTGGACAGTGGGAACACGGACAGTCCCGGCCCTTGGACTTGGACATTGGGAACACGGACAGTCGCGGCCCTTGGACTTGGACAGTGGGAACACGGACAGTCGTGGCCCGTGGACTTGGACATTTGGAACATGGACAGTCCCGGCCCTTGGACTTGGACATTGGGAACATGGACAGTCGCGGCCCTTGGACTTGGACATTGGGAACATGGACAGTCACGGCCCTAGGACTTGGACATTGGGAACATGGACAGTCCCGGCCCTTGGACTTGGACATTGGGAACACGGACAGTCGTGGCCCTTGGACTTGGACATTGGGAACATGGACAGTCACGGCCCTAGGACTTGGACATTGGGAACATGGACAGTCCCGGCCCTTGGACTTGGACATTGGGAACATGGACAGTCCCGGCCCTTGGACTTGGACATTGGGAACATGGACAGTCCCGGCCCTTGGACTTGGACATTGGGAACACGGACAGTCGCGGCCCTTGTAATTGGACATTGGGAACATGGACAGTCACGGCCCTAGGACTTGGACATTGGGAACATGGACAGTCCCGGCCCTTGGACTTGGACATTGGGAACATGGACAGTCGTGGCCCTTGGACTTGGACATTGGGAACATGGACAGTCCCGGCCCTTGGACTTGGACAGTGGGAACATGGACAGTCCCGGCCCTTGGACTTGGACAGTGGGAACACGGACAGTCCCGGCCCTTGGACTTGGACATTGGGAACACGGACAGTCGTGGCCCTTGGACTTGGACATTGGGAACATGGACAGACGTGGCCCTTGGACTTGGACAGTGGGAACATGGACAGTCCCGGCCCTTGGACATGGACAGTGGGAACATGGACAGTCGTGGCCCTTGGACGTGGACATTGGGAACATGGACAGTCGCGGCCCTTGGACGTGGACATTGGGAACATGGACAGTCGCGGCCCTTGGACTTGGACATTGGGAACATGGACAGTCGCGGCCCTTGGACATTGGACAGTGGGAACACGGACAGTCCCGGCCCTTGGACTTGGACATTGGGAACATGGACAGTCCCGGCCCTTGGACTTGGACAGTGGGAACATGGACAGTCCCGGACCTTGGACAATGGGAACACGGACAGTCGCGGCCCTTGGACTTGGACATTGGGAACACGGACAGTCCCGGCCCTTGGACTTCGACATTGGGAACATGGACAGTCACGGCCCTTGGACTTGGACATTGGGAACACGGACAGTCGTGGACCTTGGACTTGGACATTGGGAACACGGACAGTCGTGGCCCTTGGACTTGGACAGTGGGAACACGGACAGTCGTGGCCCTTGGACTTGGACATTGGGAACACGGACAGTCCCGGCCCTTGGACTTGGACAGTGGGAACACGGACAGTCCCGGCCCTTGGACTTCGACATTGGGAACACGGACAGTCGCGGCCCTTGGACTTGGACAGTGGGAACACGGACAGTCCCGGCCCTTGGACTTGGACATTGGGAACATGGACAGTCGTGGCCCTTGGACTTGGACAGTGGGAACATGGACAGTCATGGCCCTTGGACTTGGACATTGGGAACACGGACAGTCGTGGCCCTTGGACTTGGACAGTGGGAACACGGACAGTCGTGGCCCTTGGACTTGGACATTGGGAACACGGACAGTCCCTGCCCTTGGACTTCTACATTGGGAACATGGACAGTCGTGGCCCTTGGACTTGGACATTGGGAACATGGACAGTCGTGGCCCTTGGACTTGGACAGTGGGAACATGGACAGTCGTGGCCCTTGGACTTGGACAGTGGGAACACGGACAGTCGTGGCCCTTGGACTTGGACATTGGGAACACGGACAGTCCCGGCCCTTGGACTTGGACATTGGGAACATGGACAGTCGCGGCCCTTGGACTTGGTCATTGGGAACATGGACAGTCCCGGCAATTGGACTTGGACATTGGGAACACGGACAGTCCCGGACCTTGGACTTGGACATTGGGAACACGGACAGACGTGGCCCTTGGAATTGGACATTGGGAACACGGACAGTCCCGGCCCTTGGACTTGGACATTGGGAACACGGACAGTCGTGGCCCTTGGACTTGGACATTGGGAACACGGACAGTCGTGGCCCTTGGACTTGGACATTGGGAACACGGACAGTCCCGGCCCTTGGACTTGGACAGTGGGAACATGGACAGTCGTGGCCCTTGGACTTGGAGATTGGGAACACGGACAGTCGTGGCCCTTGGACTTGGACAGTGGGAACATGGACAGTCCCGGCCCTTGGACCTGGACATTGGGAACACGGACAGACGTGGCCCTTGGACTTGGACATTGGGAACATGGACAGTCGCGGCCCTTGGACTTGGACATTGGGAACACGGACAGTCCCGGCCCTTGGACTTGGACATTGGGAACACGGACAGACGTGGCCCTTGGACTTGGACATTGGGAACACGGACAGTCCCGGCCCTTGGACTTGGACATTAGGAACACGGACAGTCCCGGACCTTGGACTTGGACATTGGGAACACGGACAGTCCCGGACCTTGGACTTGGACATTGGGAACACGGACAGACCCGGACCTTGGACTTGGACATTGGGAACACGGACAGACGTGGCCCTTGGACTTGGACATTGGGAACACGGACAGTCGCGGCCCTTGGACTTGGACAGTGGGAACACGTACAGTCGCGGCACATGGACTTGGACATTGGGAACACGGACAGTCGTGGCCCTTGGACTTGGTCATTGGGAACACGGACAGTCGTGGCCCTTGGACTTGGACATTGGGAACACGGACAGTCGTGGCCCTTGGACTTGGACAGTGGGAACACGGACAGTCCCGGCCCTTGGTCTTGGACAGTGGGAACATGGACAGTCCCGGACCTTGGACATTGGGAACATGGACAGTCCCGGCCCTTGGACTTGGACATTGGGAACATGGACTGTCCGGGCCCTTGGACTTGGACATTGGGAACACGGACAGTCGCGGCCCATGGACTTGGACATTGGGAATATGGACAGTCGCGGCCCTTGTACTTGGACAGTGGGAACACGGACAGTCGCGGCCCTTGGATTTGGACAGTGGGAACACGGACAGTCGTGGCCCGTGGACTTGGACATTGGGAACATGGACAGTCGCGGCCCTTGTACTTGGACAGTGGGAACACGGACAGTCGCGGCCCTTGGACAGTGGGAACACGGACAGTCGCGGCCCTTGGACTTGGACAGTGGGAACACGGACAGTCCCGGCCCTTGGACTTGGACATTGGGAACACGGACAGTCGCGGCCCTTGGACTTGGACAGTGGGAACACGGACAGTCGCGGCCCTTGGACTTGGACAGTGGGAACACGGACAGTCCCGGCCCTTGGACTTGGACAGTGGGAACACGGACAGTCGCGGCCCTTGGACTTAGACATTGGGAACATGGACAGTCGCGGCCCTTGGACTTGGACATTGGGAACATGGACAGTCGTGGCCCGTGGACTTGGACATTGGGAACACGGACAGTCGCAGCCCTTGGACTTGGACATTGGGAACATGGACAGTCGCGGCCCTTGGACATTGGGAACACGGACTGTCGTGGCCCGTGGACTTGGACATTGGGAACACGGTCAGTCGCGGCCCTTGGACTTGGACATTGGGAACACGGACAGTCGCGGCCCTTGGACATTGGGAACACGGACAGTCGCGGCCCTTGGACTTGGACATTGGGAACATGGACAGTCCCGGCCCTTGGACTTGGACATTGGGAACATGGACAGTCACGGCCCTAGGACTTGGACATTGGGAACATGGACAGTCCCGGCCCTTGGACTTGGACATTGGGAACACGGACAGTCGTGGCCCTTGGACTTGGACATTGGGAACATGGACAGTCACGGCCCTAGGACTTGGACATTGGGAACATGGACAGTCCCGGCCCTTGGACTTGGACATTGGGAACATGGACAGTCCCGGCCCTTGGACTTGGACATTGGGAACATGGACAGTCCGGGCCCTTGGACTTGGACATTGGGAACACGGACAGTCGCGGCCCTTGTACTTGGACATTGGGAACATGGACAGTCACGGCCCTAGGACTTGGACATTGGGAACATGGACAGTCCCGGCCCTTGGACTTGGACATTGGGAACATGGACAGTCGTGGCCCTTGGACTTGGACATTGGGAACATGGACAGTCCTGGCCCTTGGATTTGGACAGTGGGAACATGGACAGTCCCGGACCTTGGACATTGGGAAGATGGACAGTCCCGGACCTTGGACATTGGGAACATGGACAGTCACGGACCTTGGACTTGGACATTGGGAACACGGACAGTCCCGGACCTTGGACATTGGGAAGATGTACAGTCCCGGACCTTGGACATTGGGAACATGGACAGTCCCGGACCTTGGACATTTGGAACATGGACAGTCCCGGCCCTTGAACTTGGACAGTGGGAACATGGACAGTCGCGGCCCTTGGACTTGGACAGTGGGAACATGGACAGTCCCGGACCTTGGACATTGGGAACATGGACAGTCCCGGACCTTGGACATTTGGAACATGGACAGTCCCGGCCCTTGAACTTGGACAGTGGGAACATGGACAGTCCCGGCCCTTGAACTTGGACAGTGGGAACATGGACAGTCGCGGCCCTTGGACTTGGACAGTGGGAACACGGACAGTCCCGGACCTTGGACATTGGGAAGATGGACAGACCCGGACCTTGGACATTGGGAACATGGACAGTC
This sequence comes from Hypanus sabinus, assembly GCF_030144855.1. Classification (NCBI taxonomy): domain Eukaryota; kingdom Metazoa; phylum Chordata; class Chondrichthyes; order Myliobatiformes; family Dasyatidae; genus Hypanus; species Hypanus sabinus. Next base: position 51,339 of record NW_026779521.1, on the reverse strand, counting down.
CCGGACCTTGGACATTTGGAACACGGACAGTCCCGGCCCTTTAACTTGGACAGTGGGAACACGGACAGTCCCGGCCCTTGGACTTGGACATTGGGAACACGGACAGTCGCGGCCCATGGACTTGGACATTGGGAACACGGACAGTCGCGGCCCTTGTACTTGGACAGTGGGAACACGGACAGTCCCGGCCCTTGGACTTGGACAGTGGGAACACGGACAGTCCCGGCCCTTGGACTTGGACAGTGGGAACACGGACAGTCGCGGCCCTTGGACTTGGACAGCGGGAACACGGACAGTCGCGGCCCTTGGATTTGGATATTGGGAACATGGACAGTCCCGGACCTTGGACTTGGACAGTGGGAACACGGACAGTCGCGGCCCTTGGACTTGGACAGTGGGAACACGGACATTCGTGGCACTTGGACTTGGACATTGGGAACACGGACAGTCGCCACCCTTGGACTTGGTCATTGGGAACATGGACAGTCCCGGCCCTTGGACTTGGACATTGGGAACATGGACAGTCCCGGACCTTGGACATTTGGAACATGGACAGTCCCGGCCCTTGAACTTGGACAGTGGGAACATGGACAGTCCCGGCCCTTGAACTTGGACAGTGGGAACATGGACAGTCGCGGCCCTTGGACTTGGACAGTGGGAACACGGACAGTCCCGGACCTTGGACATTGGGAAGATGGACAGACCCGGACCTTGGACATTGGGAACATGGACAGTCCCGGACCTTGGACATTTGGAACACGGACAGTCCCGGCCCTTTAACTTGGACAGTGGGAACACGGACAGTCCCGGCCCTTGGACTTGGACATTGGGAACACGGACAGTCGCGGCCCATGGACTTGGACATTGGGAACACGGACAGTCGCGGCCCTTGTACTTGGACAGTGGGAACACGGACAGTCCCGGCCCTTGGACTTGGACAGTGGGAACACGGACAGTCCCGGCCCTTGGACTTGGACAGTGGGAACACGGACAGTCGCGGCCCTTGGACTTGGACAGCGGGAACACGGACAGTCGCGGCCCTTGGATTTGGATATTGGGAACATGGACAGTCCCGGACCTTGGACTTGGACAGTGGGAACACGGACAGTCGCGGCCCTTGGACTTGGACAGTGGGAACACGGACATTCGTGGCACTTGGACTTGGACATTGGGAACACGGACAGTCGCCACCCTTGGACTTGGTCATTGGGAACATGGACAGTCCCGGCCCTTGGACTTGGACATTGGGAACACGGACAGTCGCCACCCTTGGACTTGGTCATTGGGAACATGGACAGTCGCGGCCCTTGGACTTGGACATTGGGAACACGGACAGTCGTGGCCCTTGGATTTGGTCATTGGGAACATGGACAGTCGCGGCCCTTGGACTTGGACATTGGGAACACGGACAGTCGTGGCCCTTGGATTTGGACATTGGGAACACGGACAGTCGTGGCCCTTGGATTTGGACATTGGGAACATGGACAGTCACGGACCTTGGACTTGGACAGTGGGAACACGGACAGTCCCAGCCCTTGGACTTGGACAGTGGGAACACGGACACTCGTGGCCCTTGGACTTGGACATTGGGAACATGGACTGTCCCGGCCCTTGGACTTCGACAGTGGGAACACGGACAGTCGTGGCCCTTGGACTTGGACATTGGGAACACGGACAGTCGCGGCCCTTGGACTTGGACATTGGGAACATGGACTGTCGTGGCCCTTGGACTTGGACATTGAGAACATGGACAGTCCCGGCCCTTGGACTTGGACATTGGGAACACGGACAGTCCCGGCCCTTGGACTTGTACATTGGGAACATGGACAGTCCCGGCCCTTGGACTTGGACATTGGGAACACGGACAGTCGTGGCCCTTGGACTTGGACATTGGGAACATGGACAGTCGTGGCCCTTGGACTTGGACATTGGGAACATGGACAGTCCCGGCCCTTGGACATTGGGAACACGGACAGTCGTGGCACTTGGACTTGGACAGAGGGAACATGGACAGTCCCGGCCCTAGGACTTGGACATTGGGAACATGGACTGTCCGGGCCCTTGGACTTGGACATTGGGAACATGGATAGTCCCGGCACTTGGACTTGGACATTGGGAACATGGACAGTCGCGGCCCTTGGACTTGGACAGTGGGAACACGGACAGTCCCGGCCCTTGGTCTTGGACAGTGGGAACACGGACAGTCGCGGCCCTTGGACTTGGACAGTGGGAACACGGACAGTCGCGGCCCTTGGACTTGGACATTGGGAACATGGACAGTCGCGGACCTTGGACTTGGTCATTGGGAACACGGACAGTCGCGGCCCTTGGACTTGGACAGTGGGAACACGGACAGTCGCGGACCTTGGACTTGGACAGTGGGAACAAGGACAGTCGCGGCCCTTGGACTTGGACAGTGGGAACACGGACAGTCCCGGCCCTTGGACTTGGACATTGGGAACACGGACAGTCGCGGCCCTTGGACTTGGACAGTGGGAACACGGACAGTCGCGGCCCTTGGACTTGGACAGTGGGAACACGGACAGTCCCGGCCCTTGGACTTGGACAGTGGGAACACGGACAGTCGCGGCCCTTGGACTTGGACATTGGGAACATGGACAGTCGTGGCCCTTGGACTTGGACAGTGGGAACATGGACAGTCATGGCCCTTGGACTTGGACATTGGGAACACGGACAGTCGTGGCCCTTGGACTTGGACAGTGGGAACACGGACAGTCGTGGCCCTTGGACTTGGACATTGGGAACACGGACAGTCCCGGCCCTTGGACTTCTACATTGGGAACATGGACAGTCGTGGCCCTTGGACTTGGACATTGGGAACATGGACAGTCGTGGCCCTTGGACTTGGACAGTGGGAACATGGACAGTCGTGGCCCTTGGACTTGGACAGTGGGAACACGGACAGTCGTGGCCCTTGGACTTGGACATTGGGAACACGGACAGTCCCGGCCCTTGGACTTGGACATTGGGAACATGGACAGTCGCGGCCCTTGGACTTGGTCATTGGGAACATGGACAGTCCCGGCAATTGGACTTGGACATTGGGAACACGGACAGTCCCGGACCTTGGACTTGGACATTGGGAACACGGACAGACGTGGCCCTTGGAATTGGACATTGGGAACACGGACAGTCCCGGCCCTTGGACTTGGACATTGGGAACACGGACAGTCGTGGCCCTTGGACTTGGACATTGGGAACACGGACAGTCGTGGCCCTTGGACTTGGACATTGGGAACACGGACAGTCCCGGCCCTTGGACTTGGACAGTGGGAACATGGACAGTCGTGGCCCTTGGACTTGGACATTGGGAACACGGACAGTCGTGGCCCTTGGACTTGGACAGTGGGAACATGGACAGTCCCGGCCCTTGGACCTGGACATTGGGAACACGGACAGACGTGGCCCTTGGACTTGGACATTGGGAACATGGACAGTCGTTGCCCTTGGACTTGGACATTGGGAACACGGACAGTCCCGGCCCTTGGACTTGGACATTGGGAACACGGACAGACGTGGCCCTTGGATTTGGACATTGGGAAAACGGACAGTCGTGGCCCTTGGATTTGGACAGTGGGAACATGGACAGTCCCGCACCTTGGACATTGGGAAGATGGACAGTCCCGGACCTTGGACATTGGGAACATGGACAGTCACGGACATTGGACTTGGACAGTGGGAACACGGACAGTCCCAGCCCTTGGACTTGGACAGTCGGAACACGGACACTCGTGGCCCTTGGACTTGGACATTGGGAACATGGACTGTCCCGGCCCTTGGACTTCGACAGTGGGAACACGGACAGTCGTGGCCCTTGGACTTGGACATTGGGAACACGGACAGTCGCGGCCCTTGGACTTGGACATTGGGAACATGGACTGTCGTGGCCCTTGGACTTGGACATTGAGAACATGGACAGTCCCGGCCCTTGGACTTGGACATTGGGAACACGGACAGTCCCGGCCCTTGGACTTGTACATTGGGAACATGGACAGTCCCGGCCCTTGGACTTGGACATTGGGAACACGGACAGTCGTGGCCCTTGGACTTGGACATTGGGAACATGGACAGTCGTGGCCCTTGGACTTGGACATTGGGAACATGGACAGTCCCGGCCCTTGGACTTGGACATTGGGAACACGGACAGTCGTGGCACTTGGACTTGGACAGAGGGAACATGGACAGTCCCGGCCCTAGGACTTGGACATTGGGAACATGGACTGTCCGGGCCCTTGGACTTGGACATTGGGAACATGGATAGTCCCGGCACTTGGACTTGGACATTGGGAACATGGACAGTCGCGGCCCTTGGACTTGGACAGTGGGAACACGGACAGTCGCGGCCCTTGGACTTGGACAGTGGGAACACGGACAGTCGCGGCCCTTGGACTTGGACATTGGGAACATGGACAGTCGCGGACCTTGGACTTGGTCATTGGGAACACGGACAGTCGCGGCCCTTGGACTTGGACAGTGGGAACACGGACAGTCGCGGACCTTGGACTTGGACAGTGGGAACACGGACAGTCGCGGCCCTTGGACTTGGACAGTGGGAACACGGACAGTCCCGGCCCTTGGTCTTGGACATTGGGAACACGGACAGTCGCGGCCCTTGGACTTGGACAGTGGGAACACGGACAGTCGCGGCCCTTGGACTTGGACAGTGGGAACACGGACAGTCCCGGCCCTTGGACTTGGACAGTGGGAACACGGACAGTCGCGGCCCTTGGACTTGGACATTGGGAACATGGACAGTCGTGGCCCTTGGACTTGGACAGTGGGAACATGGACAGTCATGGCCCTTGGACTTGGACATTGGGAACACGGACAGTCGTGGCCCTTGGACTTGGACAGTGGGAACACGGACAGTCGTGGCCCTTGGACTTGGACATTGGGAACACGGACAGTCCCGGCCCTTGGACTTCTACATTGGGAACATGGACAGTCGTGGCCCTTGGACTTGGACATTGGGAACATGGACAGTCGTGGCCCTTGGACTTGGACAGTGGCAACATGGACAGTCGTGGCCCTTGGACTTGGACAGTGGGAACACGGACAGTCGTGGCCCTTGGACTTGGACATTGGGAACACGGACAGTCCCGGCCCTTGGACTTGGACATTGGGAACATGGACAGTCGCGGCCCTTGGACTTGGTCATTGGGAACATGGACAGTCCCGGCAATTGGACTTGGACATTGGGAACACGGACAGTCCCGGACCTTGGACTTGGACATTGGGAACACGGACAGACGTGGCCCTTGGAATTGGACATAGGGAACACGGACAGTCCCGGCCCTTGGACTTGGACATTGGGAACACGGAGAGTCGTGGCCCTTGGACTTGGACATTGGGAACACGGACAGTCGTGGCCCTTGGACTTGGACATTGGGAACACGGACAGTCCCGGCCCTTGGACTTGGACAGTGGGAACATGGACAGTCGTGGCCCTTGGACTTGGAGATTGGGAACACGGACAGTCGTGGCCCTTGGACTTGGACAGTGGGAACATGGACAGTCCCGGCCCTTGGACCTGGACATTGGGAACACGGACAGACGTGGCCCTTGGACTTGGACATTGGGAACATGGACAGTCGCGGCCCTTGGACTTGGACATTGGGAACACGGACAGTCCCGGCCCTTGGACTTGGACATTGGGAACACGGACAGACGTGGCCCTTGGACTTGGACATTGGGAACACGGACAGTCCCGGCCCTTGGACTTGGACATTAGGAACACGGACAGTCCCGGACCTTGGACTTGGACATTGGGAACACGGACAGTCCCGGACCTTGGACTTGGACATTGGGAACACGGACAGACCCGGACCTTGGACTTGGACATTGGGAACACGGACAGACGTGGCCCTTGGACTTGGACATTGGGAACACGGACAGTCGCGGCCCTTGGACTTGGACAGTGGGAACACGGACAGTCCCGGCCCTTGGACTTGGACATTGGGAACACGGACAGTCGCGGCCCTTGGACTTGGACAGTGGGAACACGGACAGTCGCGGCCCTTGGACTTGGACAGTGGGAACACGGACAGTCCCGGCCCTTGGACTTGGACAGTGGGAACACGGACAGTCGCGGCCCTTGGACTTGGACATTGGGAACATGGACAGTCGTGGCCCTTGGACTTGGACAGTGGGAACATGGACAGTCATGGCCCTTGGACTTGGACATTGGGAACACGGACAGTCGTGGCCCTTGGACTTGGACAGTGGGAACACGGACAGTCGTGGCCCTTGGACTTGGACTTTGGGAACACGGACAGTCCCGGCCCTTGGACTTCTACATTGGGAACATGGACAGTCGTGGCCCTTGGACTTGGACATTGGGAACATGGACAGTCGTGGCCCTTGGACTTGGACAGTGGGAACATGGACAGTCGTGGCCCTTGGACTTGGACAGTGGGAACACGGACAGTCGTGGCCCTTGGACTTGGACATTGGGAACACGGACAGTCCCGGCCCTTGGACTTGGACATTGGGAACATGGACAGTCGCGGCCCTTGGACTTGGTCATTGGGAACATGGACAGTCCCGGCAATTGGACTTGGACATTGGGAACACGGACAGTCCCGGACCTTGGACTTGGACATTGGGAACACGGACAGACGTGGCCCTTGGAATTGGACATTGGGAACACGGACAGTCCCGGCCCTTGGACTTGGACATTGGGAACACGGACAGTCGTGGCCCTTGGACTTGGACATTGGGAACACGGACAGTCGTGGCCCTTGGACTTGGACATTGGGAACACGGACAGTCCCGGCCCTTGGACTTGGACAGTGGGAACATGGACAGTCGTGGCCCTTGGACTTGGAGATTGGGAACACGGACAGTCGTGGCCCTTGGACTTGGACAGTGGGAACATGGACAGTCCCGGCCCTTGGACCTGGACATTGGGAACACGGACAGACGTGGCCCTTGGACTTGGACATTGGGAACATGGACAGTCGCGGCCCTTGGACTTGGAGATTGGGAACACGGACAGTCCCGGCCCTTGGACTTGGACATTGGGAACACGGACAGACGTGGCCCTTGGATTTGGACATTGGGAACACGGACAGTCGTGGCCCTTGGATTTGGACAGTGGGAACATGGACAGTCCCGGACCTTGGACATTGGGAAGATGGACAGTCCCGGACCTTGGACATTGGGAACATGGACAGTCACGGACCTTGGACTTGGACAGTGGGAACACGGACAGTCCCAGCCCTTGGACTTGGACAGTGGGAACACGGACACTCGTGGCCCTTGGACTTGGACATTGGGAACATGGACTGTCCCGGCCCTTGGACTTCGACAGTGGGAACACGGACAGTCGTGGCCCTTGGACTTGGACATTGGGAACACGGACAGTCGCGGCCCTTGGACTTGGACATTGGGAACATGGACTGTCGTGGCCCTTGGACTTGGACATTGAGAACATGGACAGTCCCGGCCCTTGGACTTGGACATTGGGAACACGGACAGTCCCGGCCCTTGGACTTGTACATTGGGAACATGGACAGTCCCGGCCCTTGGACTTGGACATTGGGAACACGGACAGTCGTGGCCCTTGGACTTGGACATTGGGAACATGGATAGTCGTGGCCCTTGGACTTGGACATTGGGAACATGGACAGTCCCGGCCCTTGGACTTGGACATTGGGAACACGGACAGTCGTGGCACTTGGACTTGGACAGAGGGAACATGGACAGTCCCGGCCCTAGGACTTGGACATTGGGAACATGGACTGTCCGGGCCCTTGGACTTGGACATTGGGAACATGGATAGTCCCGGCACTTGGACTTGGACATTGGGAACATGGACAGTCGCGGCCCTTGGACTTGGACAGTGGGAACACGGACAGTCCCGGCCCTTGGTCTTGGACAGTGGGAACACGGACAGTCGCGGCCCTTGGACTTGGACAGTGGGAACACGGACAGTCGCGGACCTTGGACTTGGACAGTGGGAACACGGACAGTCGCGGCCCTTGGACTTGGACAGTGGGAACACGGACAGTCCCGGCCCTTGGACTTGGACATTGGGAACACGGACAGTCGCGGCCCTTGGACTTGGACAGTGGGAACACGGACAGTCGCGGCCCTTGGACTTGGACAGTGGGAACACGGACAGTCCCGGCCCTTGGACTTGGACAGTGGGAACACGGACAGTCGCGGCCCTTGGACTTGGACATTGGGAACATGGACAGTCGTGGCCCTTGGACTTGGACAGTGGGAACATGGACAGTCATGGCCCTTGGACTTGGACATTGGGAACACGGACAGTCGTGGCCCTTGGACTTGGACAGTGGGAACACGGACAGTCGTGGCCCTTGGACTTGGACATTGGGAACACGGACAGTCCCGGCCCTTGGACTTCTACATTGGGAACATGGACAGTCGTGGCCCTTGGACTTGGACATTGGGAACATGGACAGTCGTGGCCCTTGGACTTGGACAGTGGGAACATGGACAGTCGTGGCCCTTGGACTTGGACAGTGGGAACACGGACAGTCGTGGCCCTTGGACTTGGACATTGGGAACACGGACAGTCCCGGCCCTTGGACTTGGACATTGGGAACATGGACAGTCGCGGCCCTTGGACTTGGTCATTGGGAACATGGACAGTCCCGGCAATTGGACTTGGACATTGGGAACACGGACAGTCCCGGACCTTGGACTTGGACATTGGGAACACGGACAGACGTGGCCCTTGGAATTGGACATTGGGAACACGGACAGTCCCGGCCCTTGGACTTGGACATTGGGAACACGGACAGTCGTGGCCCTTGGACTTGGACATTGGGAACACGGACAGTCGTGGCCCTTGGACTTGGACATTGGGAACACGGACAGTCCCGGCCCTTGGACTTGGACAGTGGGAACATGGACAGTCGTGGCCCTTGGACTTGGAGATTGGGAACACGGACAGTCGTGGCCCTTGGACTTGGACAGTGGGAACATGGACAGTCCCGGCCCTTGGACCTGGACATTGGGAACACGGACAGACGTGGCCCTTGGACTTGGACATTGGGAACATGGACAGTCGCGGCCCTTGGACTTGGACATTGGGAACACGGACAGTCCCGGCCCTTGGACTTGGACATTGGGAACACGGACAGACGTGGCCCTTGGACTTGGACATTGGGAACACGGACAGTCCCGGCCCTTGGACTTGGACATTAGGAACACGGACAGTCCCGGACCTTGGACTTGGACATTGGGAACACGGACAGTCCCGGACCTTGGACTTGGACATTGGGAACACGGACAGACCCGGACCTTGGACTTGGACATTGGGAACACGGACAGACGTGGCCCTTGGACTTGGACATTGGGAACACGGACAGTCGCGGCCCTTGGACTTGGACAGTGGGAACACGGACAGTCGCGGCCCATGGACTTGGACATTGGGAACACGGACAGTCGTGGCCCTTGGACTTGGTCATTGGGAACACGGACAGTCGTGGCCCTTGGACTTGGACATTGGGAACACGGACAGTCGTGGCCCTTGGAATTGGACAGTGGGAACACGGACAGTCCCGGCCCTTGGTCTTGGACAGTGGGAACATGGACAGTCCCGGACCTTGGACATTGGGAACATGGACAGTCCCGGCCCTTGGACTTGGACATTGGGAACATGGACTGTCCGGGCCCTTGGACTTGGACATTGGGAACACGGACAGTCGCGGCCCATGGACTTGGACATTGGGAATATGGACAGTCGCGGCCCTTGTACTTGGACAGTGGGAACACGGACAGTCGCGGCCCTTGGATTTGGACAGTGGGAACACGGACAGTCGTGGCCCGTGGAATTGGACATTGGGAACATGGACAGTCGCGGCCCTTGTACTTGGACAGTGGGAACACGGACAGTCGCGGCCCTTGGACAGTGGGAACACGGACAGTCGCGGCCCTTGGACTTGGACAGTGGGAACACGGACAGTCCCGGCCCTTGGACTTGGACATTGGGAACACGGACAGTCGCGGCCCTTGGACTTGGACAGTGGGAACACGGACAGTCGCGGCCCTTGGACTTGGACAGTGGGAACACGGACAGTCCCGGCCCTTGGACTTGGACAGTGGGAACACGGACAGTCGCGGCCCTTGGACTTGGACATTGGGAACATGGACAGTCGCGGCCCTTGGACTTGGACATTGGGAACATTGACAGTCGTGGCCCGTGGACTTGGACATTCGGAACACGGACAGTCGCAGCCCTTGGACTTGGACATTGGGAACATGGACAGTCGCGGCCCTTGGACATTGGGAACACGGACTGTCGTGGCCCGTGGACTTGGACATTGGGAACACGGTCAGTCGCGGCCCTTGGACTTGGACATTGGGAACACGGACAGTTGCGGCCCTTGGACATTGGGAACACGGACAGTCGCGGCCCTTGGACTTGGACATTGGGAACATGGACAGTCCCGGCCCTTGGACTTGGACATTGGGAACATGGACAGTCACGGCCCTAGGACTTGGACATTGGGAACATGGACAGTCCCGGCCCTTGGACTTGGACATTGGGAACACGGACAGTCGTGGCCCTTGGACTTGGACATTGGGAACATGGACAGTCACGGCCCTAGGACTTGGACATTGGGAACATGGACAGTCCCGGCCCTTGGACTTGGACATTGGGAACATGGACAGTCCCGGCCCTTGGACTTGGACATTGGGAACATGGACAGTCCGGGCCCTTGGACTTGGACATTGGGAACACGGACAGTCGCGGCCCTTGTACTTGGACATTGGGAACATGGACAGTCACGGCCCTAGGACTTGGACATTGGGAACATGGACAGTCCCGGCCCTTGGACTTGGACATTGGGAACATGGACAGTCGTGGCCCTTGGACTTGGACATTGGGAACATGGACAGTCGTGGCCCTTGGATTTGGACAGTGGGAACATGGACAGTCCCGGACCTTGGACATTGGGAAGATGGACAGTCCCGGACCTTGGACATTGGGAACATGGACAGTCACGGACCTTGGACTTGGACATTGGGAACACGGACAGTCCCGGACCTTGGACATTGGGAAGATGTACAGTCCCGGACCTTGGACATTGGGAACATGGACAGTCCCGGACCTTGGACATTTGGAACATGGACAGTCCCGGCCCTTGAACTTGGACAGTGGGAACATGGACAGTCGCGGCCCTTGGACTTGGACAGTGGGAACATGGACAGTCCCGGACCTTGGACATTGGGAACATGGACAGTCCCGGACCTTGGACATTTGGAACATGGACAGTCCCGGCCCTTGAACTTGGACAGTGGGAACATGGACAGTCCCGGCCCTTGAACTTGCACAGTGGGAACATGGACAGTCGCGGCCCTTGGACTTGGACAGTGGGAACACGGACAGTCCAGGACCTTGGACATTGGGAAGATGGACAGACCCGGACCTTGGACATTGGGAACATGGACAGTCCCGGACCTTGGACATTTGGAACACGGACAGTCCCGGCCCTTTAACTTGGACAGTGGGAACACGGACAGTCCCGGCCCTTGGACTTGGACATTGGGAACACGGACAGTCGCGGCCCATGGACTTGGACATTGGGAACACGGACAGTCGCGGCCCTTGTACTTGGACAGTGGGAACACGGACAGTCCCGGCCCTTGGACTTGGACAGTGGGAACACGGACAGTCCCGGCCCTTGGACTTGGACAGTGGGAACACGGACAGTCGCGGCCCTTGGACTTGGACAGCGGGAACACGGACAGTCGCGGCCCTTGGATTTGGATATTGGGAACATGGACAGTCCCGGCATTTGGACTTGGACAGTGGGAACACGGACAGTCGCGGCCCTTGGACTTGGACAGTGGGAACACGGACATTCGTGGCACTTGGACTTGGACATTGGGAACACGGACAGTCGCCACCCTTGGACTTGGTCATTGGGAACATGGACAGTCCCGGCCCTTGGACTTGGACATTGGGAACACGGACAGGCGCCACCCTTGGACTTGGTCATTGGGAACATGGACAGTCGCGGCCCTTGGACTTGGACATTGGGAACACGGACAGTCGTGGCCCTTGGATTTGGACATTGGGAACACGGACAGTCGTGGCCCTTGGATTTGGACAGTGGGAACATGGACAGTCCCGGACCTTGGACATTGGGAAGATGGACAGTCCCGGACCTTGGACATTGGGAACATGGACATCACGGACCTTGGACTTGGACAGTGGGAACACGGACAGTCCCAGCCCTTGGACTTGGACAGTGGGAACACGGACACTCGTGGCCCTTGGACTTGGACATTGGGAACATGGACTGTCCCGGCCCTTGGACTTCGACAGTGGGAACACGGACAGTCGTGGCCCTTGGACTTGGACATTGGGAACACGGACAGTCGCGGCCCTTGGACTTGGACATTGGGAACATGGACTGTCGTGGCCCTTGGACTTGGACATTGAGAACATGGACAGTCCCGGCCCTTGGACTTGGACATTGGGAAGACGGACAGTCCCGGCCCTTGGACTTGTACATTGGGAACATGGACAGTCCCGGCCCTTGGACTTGGACATTGGGAACACGGACAGTCGTGGCCCTTGGACTTGGACATTGGGAACATGGACAGTCGTGGCCCTTGGACTTGGACATTGGGAACATGGACAGTCCCGGCCCTTGGACTTGGACATTGGGAACACTGACAGTCGTGGCACTTGGACTTGGACAGAGGGAACATGGACAGTCCCGGCCCTAGGACTTGGACATTGGGAACATGGACTGTCCGGGCCCTTGGACTTGGACATTGGGAACATGGATAGTCCCGGCACTTGGACTTGGACATTGGGAACATGGACAGTCGTGGCCCTTGGACTTGGACAGTGGGAACACGGACAGTCCCGGCCCTTGGTCTTGGACAGTGGGAACACGGACAGTCGCGGCCCTTGGACTTGGACAGTGGGAACACGGACAGTCGCGGCCCTTGGACTTGGACATTGGGAACATGGACAGTCGCGGACCTTGGACTTGGTCATTGGGAACACGGACAGTCGCGGCCCTTGGACTTGGACACTGGGAACACGGACAGTCGCGGACCTTGGACTTGGACAGTGGGAACACGGACAGTCGCGGCCCTTGGACTTGGACAGTGGGAACACGGACAGTCGCGGACCTTGGACTTGGACATTGGGAACACGGACAGTCTCGGCACTTGGACTTGGACATTGGGAACACGGACAGTCCCGGCCATTGGACATGGACAGTGGGAACACGGACAGTCGCGGACCTTGGACTTGGACATTGGGAACACGGACAGTCCCGGCCCTTGGACGTGGACATTGGGAACATGGACAGTCGCGGCCCTTGGACTTGGACAGTGGGAACACGGACAGTCGCGGCCCTTGGACTTGGACATTGGGAACATGGACAGTCGCGGCCCTTGAACTTGGACAGAGGGAACATGGACAGTCCCGGCCCTTGGACATTGACATTGGGAACATGGACTGTCCGGGCCCTTGGACTTGGACATTGGGAACATGGACAGTTCCGGCCCTTGGACTTGGACATTGGGAACATGGACAGTCCCGGCCCTTGGACTTGGACATTGGGAACACGGACAGTCACGGCCCTTGGACTTGGACATTGGGAACATGGACAGTCGTGGCCCTTGGACTTGGACAGTGGGAACATGGACAGTCCCGGTCCTTGGATGTGAACATTGGGAACACGGACAGACGTGGCCCTTGGACTTGGACATTGGGAACACGGACAGTCGCGGCCCTTGTATTTGGACATTGGGAACATGGACAGTCACGGCCCTAGAACTTGGACATTGGGAACATGGACAGTCCCGGACCTTGGACAGAGGGAACATGGACAGTCACGGCCCTTGGACATTGGGAACATGGACTGTCCCGGACCTTGGACTTGGACATTGGGAACATGGACAGTCCCGGCCCTTGGACTTGGACATTGGGAACATGGACAGTCCCGGCCCTTGGACTTGGACATTGGGAACATGGACAGTCACGGCCCTTGGACTTGGACATTGGGAACACGGACAGTCGCGGCCCTTGGACTTGGACATTGGGAACATGGACAGTCCCGGCCCTTGGACTTGGACAGTGGGAACATGGACAGTCGCGGCCCTTGGACTTGGACAGTGGGAACATGGACAGTCCCGGCCCTTGGACTTGGACATTGGGAACATGGACAGTCCCGGCCCTTGGACTTGGACATTGGGAACACGGACAGTCGCGGCCCTTGGACATTGGGAACATGGACAGTCGCGGCCCTTGTACTTGGACATTGGGAACATGGACAGTCCCGGCCCTTGGACTTGGACAGTGGGAACATGGACAGTCCCGGCCCTTGGACTTGGACAGTGGGAACACGGACAGTCCCGGCCCTTGGACTTGGACATTGGGAACACGGACAGTCGCGGCCCTTGGACTTGGACATTGGGAACACGGACAGTCGCGGCCCTTGGACTTGGACAGTGGGAACACGGACAGTCGTGGCCCGTGGACTTGGACATTTGGAACATGGACAGTCCCGGCCCTTGGACTTGGACATTGGGAACATGGACAGTCGCGGCCCTTGGACTTGGACATTGGGAACATGGACAGTCACGGCCCTAGGACTTGGACATTGGGAACATGGACAGTCCCGGCCCTTGGACTTGGACATTGGGAACACGGACAGTCGTGGCCCTTGGACTTGGACATTGGGAACATGGACAGTCACGGCCCTAGGACTTGGACATTGGGAACATGGACAGTCCCGGCCCTTGGACTTGGACATTGGGAACATGGACAGTCCCGGCCCTTGGACTTGGACATTGGGAACACGGACAGTCCCGGCCCTTGGACTTGGACATTGGGAACACGGACAGTCGCGGCCCTTGTACTTGGACATTGGGAACATGGACAGTCACGGCCCTAGGACTTGGACATTGGGAACATGGACAGTCCCGGCCCTTGGACTTGGACATTGGGAACATGGACAGTCGTGGCCCTTGGACTTGGACATTGGGAACATGGACAGTCCCGGCCCTTGGACTTGGACAGTGGGTACACGGACAGTCCCGGCCCTTGGACTTGGACAGTGGGAACACGGACAGTCCCGGCCCTTGGACTTGGACATTGGGAACACGGACAGTCGTGGCTCTTGGACTTGGACATTGGGAACATGGACAGTCGCGGCCCTTGGACAGTGGGAACACGGACAGTCCCGGCCCTTGGACTTGGACATTGGGAACATGGACAGTCGCGGCCCTTGGACTTGGACAGTGGGAACATGGACAGTCGCGGCCCTTGGACTTGGACAGTGGGAACATGGACAGTCCCGGCCCTTGGACGTGAACATTGGGAACACGGACAGACGTGGCCCTTGGACTTGGACAGTGGGAACATGGACAGTCCCGGCCCTTGGACATGGACAGTGGGAACATGGACAGTCGTGGCCCTTGGACGTGGACATTGGGAACATGGACAGTCGCGGCCCTTGGACGTGGACATTGGGAACATGGACAGTCGCGGCCCTTGGACTTGGACATTGGGAACATGGACAGTCGCGGCCCTTGGACATTGGACAGTGGGAACACGGACAGTCCCGGCCCTTGGACTTGGACATTGGGAACATGGACAGTCCCGGCCCTTGGACTTGGACAGTGGGAACATGGACAGTCCCGGACCTTGGACAATGGGAACACGGACAGTCGCGGCCCTTGGACTTGGACATTGGGAACACGGACAGTCCCGGCCCTTGGACTTCGACATTGGGAACATGGACAGTCACGGCCCTTGGACTTGGACATTGGGAACACGGACAGTCGTGGCCCTTGGACTTGGACATTGGGAACCCGGACAGTCGTGGCCCTTGGACTTGGACAGTGGGAACACGGACAGTCGTGGCCCTTGGACTTGGACATTGGGAACACGGACAGTCCCGGCCCTTGGACTTGGACAGTGGGAACACGGACAGTCGCGGCCCTTGGACTTGGACAGTGGGAACACGGACAGTCCCGGCCCTTGGACTTGGACATTGGGAACATGGACAGTCGTGGCCCTTGGACTTGGACAGTGGGAACATGGACAGTCATGGCCCTTGGACTTGGACATTGGGAACACGGACAGTCGTGGCCCTTGGACTTGGACAGTGGGAACACGGACAGTCGTGGCCCTTGGACTTGGACATTGGGAACACGGACAGTCCCGGCCCTTGGACTTCTACATTGGGAACATGGACAGTCGTGGCCCTTGGACTTGGACATTGGGAACATGGACAGTCGTGGCCCTTGGACTTGGACAGTGGGAACATGGACAGTCGTGGCCCTTGGACTTGGACAGTGGGAACACGGACAGTCGTGGCCCTTGGACTTGGAAATTGGGAACACGGACAGTCCCGGCCCTTGGACTTGGACATTGGGAACATGGACAGTCGCGGCCCTTGGACTTGGACATTGGGAACATGGACAGTCCCGGCAATTGGACTTGGACATTGGGAACACGGACAGTCCCGGCCCTTGGACTTGGACATTGGGAACACGGACAGACGTGGCCCTTGGACTTGGACATTGGGAACACGGACAGTCCCGGCCCTTGGACTTGGACATTGGGAACACGGACAGTCGTGGCCATGGACTTGGACATTGGGAACACGGACAGTCGTGGCCCTTGGACTTGGACATTGGGAACACGGACAGTCCCGGCCCTTGGACTTGGACAGTGGGAACATGGACAGTCGTGGCCCTTGGACTTGGACATTGGGAACACGGACAGTCGTGGCCCTTGGACTTGGACAGTGGGAACATGGACAGTCCCGGCCCTTGGACTTGGACATTGGGAACACGGACAGACGTGGCCCTTGGACTTGGACATTGGGAACATGGACAGTCGCGGCCCTTGGACTTGGACATTGGGAACACGGACAGTCCCGGCCCTTGGACTTGGACATTGGGAACACGGACAGACGTGGCCCTTGGACTTGGACATTGGGAACACGGACAGTCCCGGCCCTTGGACTTGGACATTAGGAACACGGACAGTCCCGGACCTTGGACTTGGACATTGGGAACACGGACAGTCCCGGACCTTGGACTTGGACATTGGGAACACGGACAGACCCGGACCTTGGACTTGGACATTGGGAACACGGACAGACGTGGCCCTTGGACTTGGACATTGGGAACACGGACAGTCGCGGCCCTTGGACTTGGACAGTGGGAACACGGACAGTCGCGGCCCATGGACTTGGACATTGGGAACACGGACAGTCGTGGCCCTTGGACTTGGTCATTGGGAACACGGACAGTCGTGGCCCTTGGACTTGGACATTGGGAACACGGACAGTCGTGGCCCTTGGACTTGGACAGTGGGAACATGGACAGTCCCGGCCCTTGGTCTTGGACAGTGGGAACATGGACAGTCCCGGACCTTGGACATTGGGAACATGGACAGTCCCGGCCCTTGGACTTGGACATTGGGAACATGGACTGTCCGGGCCCTTGGACTTGGACATTGGGAACACGGACAGTCGCGGCCCATGGACTTGGACATTGGGAATATGGACAGTCGCGGCCCTTGTACTTGGACAGTGGGAACACGGACAGTCGCGGCCCTTGGACTTGGACAGTGGGAACACGGACAGTCGTGGCCCGTGGACTTGGACATTGGGAACACGGACAGTCGCGGCCCTTGGACTTGGACATTGGGAACATGGACAGTCGCGGCCCTTGGACATTGGGTACACGGACAGTCGCGGCCCTTGGACTTGGACATTAGGAACATGGACAGTCGCGGCCCTTGTACTTGGACAGTGGGAACACGGACAGTCGCGGCCCTTGGACAGTGGGAACACGGACAGTCGCGGCCCTTGGACTTGGACAGTGGGAACACGGACAGTCCCGGCCCTTGGACTTGGACATTGGGAACACGGACAGTCGCGGCCCTTGGACTTGGACAGTGGGAACACGGACAGTCGCGGCCCTTGGACTTGGACAGTGGGAACACGGACAGTCCCGGCCCTTGGACTTGGACAGTGGGAACACGGACAGTCGCGGCCCTTGGACTTGGACATTGGGAACATGGACAGTCGCGGCCCTTGGACTTGGACATTGGGAACATGGACTGTCGTGGCCCGTGGACTTGGACATTGGGAACACGGACAGTCGCAGCCCTTGGACTTGGACATTGGGAACATGGACAGTCGCGGCCCTTGGACATTGGGAACACGGACTGTCGTGGCCCGTGGACTTGGACATTGGGAACACGGTCAGTCGCGGCCCTTGGACTTGGACATTGGGAACATGGACAGTCGCAGCCCTTGGACATTGGGAACACGGACAGTCGCGGCCCTTGGACTTGGACATTGGGAACATGGACAGTCGTGGCCCTTGGACATTGGGAACATGGACAGTCGCGGCCCTTGGACTTGGACATTGGGAACACGGACAGTCCCGGCCCGTGGACTTGGACATTGGGAACACGGACAGTCGCGGCCCTTGGACATTGGGAACATGGACAGTCGCGGCCCTTGGACATTGGGAACACGGACTGTCCGGGCCCTTGGACTTGGACATTGGGAACATGGACAGTCGCGGCCCTTGGACTTGGACATTGGGAACACGGACAGTCGTGGCCCGTGGACTTGGACATTGGGAACACGGACAGTCACGGCCCGTGGACTTGGACATTGGGAACACGGACAGTCGTGGCCCGTGGACTTGGTCATTGGGAACACGGACAGTCGCGGCCCTTGGACATTGGGAACACGGACAGTCGCGGCCCTTGGACATTGGGAACACGGACAGTCGTGGCCCTTGGACTTGGACAGAGGGAACATGGACAGTCACGGCCCTTGGACATTGGGAACACGGACAATCACGGCCCTTGGACATTGGGAACACGGACAGTCACGGCCTTTGGACTTGGACATTGGGAACATGGACTGTCCGGGCCCTTGGACTTGGACAGTGTGAACATGGACAGTCCCGGCCCTTGGACTTGGACATTGGGAACATGGACAGTCCCGGACCTTGGACATTGGGAACATGGACCGTCGCGGCCCTTGGACTTTGGGAACATGGACAGTCGCGGCCCTTGGACTTGGACATTGGGAACATGGACAGTCGCGGCCCTTGGACATTGGGAACACGGACTGTCCGGGCCCTTGGACTTGGACATTGGGAACATGGACAGTCCCGGCCCTTGGACTTGGACATTGGGAACACGGACAGTCGCGGACCTTGGACTTGGACAGTGGGAACACGGACAGTCGCGGCCCTAGGACTTGGACATTGGGAACATGGACTGTCCGGGCCCTTGGACTTGGACATTGGGAACACGGACAGTCGCGGCCCATGGACTTGGACAGTGGGAACACAGACAGTCGCGGCCCTAGGACTTGGACATTGGGAACATGGACTGTCCGGGCCCTTGGACTTGGACATTGGGAACACGGACAGTCGCGGCCCTTGGACTTGGACATTGGGAACACGGACAGTCCCGGCCCGTGGACTTGGACATTGGGAACACGGACAGTCGCGGCCCTTGGACATTGGGAACATGGACAGTCGCGGCCCTTGGACATTGGGAACACGGACTGTCCGGGCCCTTGGACTTGGACATTGGGAACATGGACAGTCGCGGCCCTTGGACTTGGACATTGGGAACACGGACAGTCGTGGCCCGTGGACTTGGACATTGGGAACACGGACAGTCACGGCCCGTGGACTTGGACATTGGGAACACGGACAGTCGTGGCCCGTGGACTTGGTCATTGGGAACACGGACAGTCGCGGCCCTTGGACATTGGGAACACGGACAGTCGCGGCCCTTGGACATTGGGAACACGGACAGTCGTGGCCCTTGGACTTGGACAGAGGGAACATGGACAGTCACGGCCCTTGGACATTGGGAACACGGACAATCACGGCCCTTGGACATTGGGAACACGGACAGTCACGGCCTTTGGACTTGGACATTGGGAACATGGACTGTCCGGGCCCTTGGACTTGGACAGTGTGAACATGGACAGTCCCGGCCCTTGGACTTGGACATTGGGAACATGGACAGTCCCGGACCTTGGACATTGGGAACATGGACCGTCGCGGCCCTTGGACTTTGGGAACATGGACAGTCGCGGCCCTTGGACTTGGACATTGGGAACATGGACAGTCGCGGCCCTTGGACATTGGGAACACGGACTGTCCGGGCCCTTGGACTTGGACATTGGGAACATGGACAGTCCCGGCCCTTGGACTTGGACATTGGGAACACGGACAGTCGCGGACCTTGGACTTGGACAGTGGGAACACGGACAGTCGCGGCCCTAGGACTTGGACATTGGGAACATGGACTGTCCGGGCCCTTGGACTTGGACATTGGGAACACGGACAGTCGCGGCCCATGGACTTGGACAGTGGGAACACAGACAGTCGCGGCCCTAGGACTTGGACATTGGGAACATGGACTGTCCGGGCCCTTGGACTTGGACATTGGGAACACGGACAGTCGCGGCCCATGGACTTGGACATTGGGAACATGGACAGTCGCGGCCCTTGTACTTGGACAGTGGTAACACGGACAGTCGT
This sequence comes from Hypanus sabinus, assembly GCF_030144855.1. Taxonomy (NCBI): domain Eukaryota; kingdom Metazoa; phylum Chordata; class Chondrichthyes; order Myliobatiformes; family Dasyatidae; genus Hypanus; species Hypanus sabinus. The sequence continues at coordinate 30,768 of NW_026779521.1, read as the reverse complement.
GGCCCTTGGACTTGGACAGTGGGAACACGGACAGTCCCGGCCCTTGGACTTGGACAGTGGGAACATGGACAGTCCCGGCCCTTGGACTTGGACAGTGGGAACACGGACAGTCGCGGCCCTTGGACATTGGGAACATGGACAGCCGCGGCCCTTGGACTTGGACATTGGGAACATGGACAGTCCCGGCCCTTGGACTTGGACATTGGGAACATGGACAGTCCCGGCCCTTGGACTTGGACATTGGGAACATGGACAGTCCCGGCCCTTGGACTTGGACATTGGGAACATGGACAGTCGCGGCCCTTGGACTCGGACAATGGGAACACGGACAGTCGCGGCCCTTGTACTTGGACATTGGGAACACGGACAGTCACGGCCCTTGGACAGTGGGAACATGGACAGTCCCGGCCCTTGGACTTGGACATTGGGAACATGGACAGTCACGGCCCTTGGACTTGGACAGTGGGACACGGACAGTCGCGGCCCTTGGACTCGGACAATGGGAACACGGACAGTCGCGACCCTTGGACTCGGACAATGGGAACACGGACAGTCGCGGCCCTTGGACTTGGACATTGGGAACATGGACAGTCCCGGCCCTTGGACTTGGACAGTGGGAACATGGACAGCCGCGGCCCTTGGACTTGGACATTGGGAACACGGACAGTCCCGGACCTTGGACATTGGGAACATGGACAGTCCCGGCCCTTGGACTTGGACATAGGGAACACGGACAGTCGCGGCCCTTGGACTTGGACATTGGGAACACGGACTGTCCGGGCCCTTGGACTTGGACATTGGGAACATGGACAGTCGCGGCCCTTGGACTTGGACATTGGGAACATGGACAGTCGCGGCCCTTGGACATTGGGAACACGGACTGTCCGGGCCCTTGGACTTGGACATTGGGAACATGGACAGTCGCGGCCCTTGGACTTGGACATTGGGAACACGGACAGTCCCGGCCCGTGGACTTGGACATTGGGAACACGGACAGTCGCGGCCCTTGGACATTGGGAACATGGACAGTCGCGGCCCTTGGACATTGGGAACACGGACTGTCCGGGCCCTTGGACTTGGACATTGGGAACATGGACAGTCGCGGCCCTTGGACTTGGACATTGGGAACACGGACAGTCGTGGCCCGTGGACTTGGACATTGGGAACACGGACAGTCGCGGCCCTTGGACATTGGGAACACGGACAGTCGCGGCCCTTGGACTTGGACATTGGGAACACGGACAGTCGTAGCCCTTGGACAGTGGGAACATGGACAGTCGCGGCCCTTGGACTTGGACAGTGGGAACACGGACAGTCGCGGCCCTTGGACTTGGACATTGGGAAAACGGACAGTCGTGGCCCTTGGACTTGGACATTGGGAACACGGACAGTCGCGTCCCTTGGATTTGGACATTGGGAACACGGACAGTCGTGGCCCTTGGACTTGGACAGTGGGAACACGGACAGTCGCGGCCCTTGGTCTTGGACAGTGGGAACCTGGACTGTCCCGGCCCTTGGACTTGGACATTGGGAACATGGACAGTCGCGGCCCTTGGACTTGGACAGTGGGAACCTGGACAGTCCCGGCCCTTGGACTTGGACATTGGGAACATGGACAGTCGCGGCCCTTGGACATTGGGAACACGGACAGTCACGGCCCTTGGACTTGGACATTGGGAACATGGACAGTCGCGGCCCTTGGACTTGGACATTGGGAACATGGACAGTCGCGGCCCTTGGACATTGGGAACATGGACAGTCGCGGCCCTTGGACTTGGACATTGGGAACATGGACAGTCGCGGCCCTTGGACATTGGGAACATGGACAGTCGCGGCCCTTGGACATTGGGAACACGGACTGTCCGGGCCCTTGGACTTGGACATTGGGAACATGGACAGTCGCGGCCCTTGGACTTGGACATTGGGAACACGGACAGTCGCGGCCCTTGGACATTGGGAACATGGACAGTCGCGGCCCTTGGACATTGGGAACACGGACTGTCCGGGCCCTTGGACTTGGACATTGGGAACATGGACAGTCGCGGCCCTTGGACTTGGACATTGGGAACACGGACAGTCACGGCCCGTGGACTTGGACATTGGGAACACGGACCGTCGTGGCCCTTGGACTTGGACAGTGGGAACACGGACAGTCGTGGCCCGTGGACTTGGACATTGGGAACACGGACAGTCGTGGCCCTTGGACTTGGTCATTGGGAACACGGACAGTCGTGGCCCTTGGACTTGGACATTGGGAACACGGACAGTCGTGGCCCTTGGACTTGGACAGTGGGAACACGGACAGTCCCGGCCCTTGGTCTTGGACAGTGGGAACATGGACAGTCCCGGACCTTGGACATTGGGAACATGGACAGTCCCGGCCCTTGGACTTGGACATTGGGAACACGGACTCTCCGGGCCCTTGGACTTGGACATTGGGAACATGGACAGTCGCGGCCCTTGGACTTGGACATTGGGAACACGGACAGTCGCGGCCCTTGGACATTGGGAACATGGACAGTCGCGGCCCTTGGACATTGGGAACACGGACTGTCCGGGCCCTTGGACTTGGACATTGGGAACATGGACAGTCCCGGCCCTTGGACTTGGACATTGGGAACACGGACAGTCGCAGCCCTTGGACTTGGACAGTGGGAACACGGACAGTCGCGGCCCTAGGACTTGGACATTGGGAACATGGACTGTCCGGGCCCTTGGACTTGGACATTGGGAACACGGACAGTCGCGGCCCATGGACTTGGACAGTGGGAACACGGACAGTCGCGGCCCTAGGACTTGGACATTGGGAACATGGACTGTCCGGGCCCTTGGACTTGGACATTGGGAACACGGACAGTCGCGGCCCATGGACTTGGACATTGGGAACATGGACAGTCGCGGCCCTTGTACTTGGACAGTGGGAACACGGAGAGTCGTGGCCCTTGGACTTGGACAGTGGGAACACGGACAGTCCCGGCCCTTGGATTTGGATATTGGGAACATGGACAGTCCCGGCCCTTGGACTTGGACAGTGGGAACACGGACAGTCCCGGCCCTTGGACTTGGACAGTGGGAACATGGACAGTCCCGGCCCTTGGACTTGGACAGTGGGAACACGGACAGTCGCGGCCCTTGGACATTGGGAACATGGACAGCCGCGGCCCTTGGACTTGGACATTGGGAACATGGACAGTCCCGGCCCTTGGACATTGGGAACATGGACAGTCCCGGCCCTTGGACTTGGACATTGGGAACATGGACAGTCCCGGCCCTTGGACTTGGACATTGGGAACATGGACAGTCGCGGCCCTTGGACTCGGACAATGGGAACACGGACAGTCGCGGCCCTTGTACTTGGACATTGGGAACACGGACAGTCACGGCCCTTGGACAGTGGGAACATGGACAGTCCCGGCCCTTGGACTTGGACATTGGGAACATGGACAGTCGCGGCCCTTGGACTTGGACAGTGGGACACGGACAGTCGCGGCCCTTGGACTCGGACAATGGGAACACGGACAGTCGCGACCCTTGGACTCGGACAATGGGAACACGGACAGTTGCGGCCCTTGGACTTGGACATTGGGAACATGGACAGTCCCGGCCCTTGGACTTGGACAGTGGGAGCATGGACAGTCGCGGCCCTTGGACTTAGACATTGGGAACACGGACAGTCCCGGACCTTGGACATTGGGAACATGGACAGTCCCGGCCCTTGGACTTGGACATTGGGAACACGGACAGTCGCGGCCCTTGGACTTGGACATTGGGAACACGGACTGTCCGGGCCCTTGGACTTGGACATTGGGAACATGGACAGTCGCGGCCCTTGGACTTGGACATTGGGAACATGGACAGTCGCGGCCCTTGGACATTGGGAACACGGACTGTCCGGGCCCTTGGACTTGGACATTGGGAACATGTACAGTCGCGGCCCTTGGACTTGGACATTCGGAACACGGACAGTCCCGGCCCGTGGACTTGGACATTGGGAACACGGACAGTCGCGGCCCTTGGACATTGGGAACATGGACAGTCGCGGCCCTTGGACATTGGGAACACGGACTGTCCGGGCCCTTGGACTTGGACATTGGGAACATGGACAGTCGCGGCCCTTGGACTTGGACATTGGGAACACGGACAGTCGTGGCCCGTGGACTTGGACATTGGGAACACGGACAGTCGCGGCCCTTGGACATTGGGAACACGGACAGTCGCGGCCCTTGGACTTGGACATTGGGAACACGGACAGTCGTAGCCCTTGGACAGTGGGAACATGGACAGTCGCGGCCCTTGGACTTGGACAGTGGGAACACGGACAGTCGCGGCCCTTGGACTTGGACATTGGGAACACGGACAGTCGTGGCCCTTGGACTTGGACATTGGGAACACGGACAGTCGCGTCCCTTGGATTTGGACATTGGGAACACGGACAGTCGTGGCCCTTGGACTTGGACAGTGGGAACACGGACAGTCGCGGCCCTTGGTCTTGGACAGTGGGAACCTGGACTGTCCCGGCCCTTGGACTTGGACATTGGGAACATGGACAGTCGCGGCCCTTGGACTTGGACAGTGGGAACCTGGACAGTCCCGGCCCTTGGACTTGGACATTGGGAACATGGACAGTCGCGGCCCTTGGACATTGGGAACACGGACAGTCACGGCCCTTGGACTTGGACATTGGGAACATGGACAGTCGCGGCCCTTGGACTTGGACATTGGGAACATGGACAGTCGCGGCCCTTGGACATTGGGAACATGGACAGTCGCGGCCCTTGGACTTGGACATTGGGAACATGGACAGTCGCGGCCCTTGGACATTGGGAACATGGACAGTCGCGGCCCTTGCACATTGGGAACACGGACTGTCCGGGCCCTTGGACTTGGACATTGGGAACATGGACAGTCGCGGCCCTTGGACTTGGACATTGGGAACACGGACAGTCGCGGCCCTTGGACATTGGGAACATGGACAGTCGCGGCCCTTGGACATTGGGAACACGGACTGTCCGGGCCCTTGGACTTGGACATTGGGAACATGGACAGTCGCGGCCCTTGGACTTGGACATTGGGAACACGGACAGTCACGGCCCGTGGACTTGGACATTGGGAACACGGACCGTCGTGGCCCTTGGACTTGGACAGTGGGAACACGGACAGTCGTGGCCCGTGGACTTGGACATTGGGAACACGGACAGTCGTGGCCCTTGGACTTGGTCATTGGGAACACGGACAGTCGTGGCCCTTGGACTTGGACATTGGGAACACGGACAGTCGTGGCCCTTGGACTTGGACAGTGGGAACACGGACAGTCCCGGCCCTTGGTCTTGGACAGTGGGAACATGGACAGTCCCGGACCTTGGACATTGGGAACATGGACAGTCCCGGCCCTTGGACTTGGACATTGGGAACATGGACTGTCCGGGCCCTTGGACTTGGACATTGGGAACACGGACAGTCGCGGCCCATGGACTTGGACATTGGGAATATGGACAGTCGCGGCCCTTGGACTTGGACAGTGGGAACATGGACAGTCCCGGCCCTTGGACTTGGACATTGGGAACATGGACAGTCCCGGCCCTTGGACTTGGACATTGGGAACACGGACAGTCGCGGCCCTTGGACATTGGGAACATGGACAGTCGCGGCCCTTGTACTTGGACATTGGGAACATGGACAGTCCCGGCCCTTGGACTTGGACAGTGGGAACATGGACAGTCCCGGCCCTTGGACTTGGACAGTGGGAACACGGACAGTCCCGGCCCTTGGACTTGGACATTGGGAACACGGACAGTCGCGGCCCTTGGACTTGGACATTGGGAACACGGACAGTCGCGGCCCTTGGACTTGGACAGTGGGAACACGGACAGTCGTGGCCCGTGGACTTGGACATTTGGAACATGGACAGTCCCGGCCCTTGGACTTGGACATTGGGAACATGGACAGTCGCGGCCCTTGGACTTGGACATTGGGAACATGGACAGTCACGACCCTAGGACTTGGACATTGGGAACATGGACAGTCCCGGCCCTTGGACTTGGACATTGGGAACACGGACAGTCGTGGCCCTTGGACTTGGACATTGGGAACATGGACAGTCACGGCCCTAGGACTTGGACATTGGGAACATGGACAGTCCCGGCCCTTGGACTTGGACATTGGGAACATGGACAGTCCCGGCCCTTGGACTTGGACATTGGGAACATGGACAGTCCTGGCCCTTGGACTTGGACATTGGGAACACGGACAGTCGCGGCCCTTGTACTTGGACATTGGGAACATGGACAGTCACGGCCCTAGGACTTGGACATTGGGAACATGGACAGTCCCGGCCCTTGGACTTGGACATTGGGAACATGGACAGTCGTCGCCCTTGGACTTGGACATTGGGAACATGGACAGTCCCGGCCCTTGGACTTGGACAGTGGGAACACGGACAGTCCCGGCCCTTGGACTTGGACAGTGGGAACACGGACAGTCCCGGCCCTTGGACTTGGACATTGGGAACACGGACAGTCGTGGCCCTTGGACTTGGACATTGGGAACATGGACAGTCGCGGCCCTTGGACAGTGGGAACACGGACAGTCCCGGCCCTTGGACTTGGACATTGGGAACATGGACAGTCCCGGCCCTTGGACGTGAACATTGGGAACACGGACAGACGTGGCCCTTGTACTTGGACATTGGGAACATGGACAGTCACGGCCCTAGGACTTGGACATTGGGAACATGGACAGTCCCGGCCCTTGGACTTGGACATTGGGAACATGGACAGTCGTGGCCCTTGGACTTGGACATTGGGAACATGGACAGTCCCGGCCCTTGGACTTGGACAGTGGGAACACGGACAGTCCCGGCCCTTGGACTTGGACAGTGGGAACACGGACAGTCCCGGCCCTTGGACTTGGTCATTGGGAACACGGACAGTCGTGGCCCTTGGACTTGGACATTGGGAACATGGACAGTCGCGGCCCTTGGACAGTGGGAACACGGACAGTCCCGGCCCTTGGACTTGGACATTGGGAACATGGACAGTCCCGGCCCTTGGACGTGAACATTGGGAACACGGACAGTCGCGGCCCTTGTACTTGGACATTGGGAACATGGACAGTCACGGCCCTAGGACTTGGACATTGGGAACATGGACAGTCCCGGCCCTTGGACTTGGACATTGGGAACATGGACAGTCGTGGCCCTTGGACTTGGACATTGGGAACATGGACAGTCCCGGCCTTTGGACTTGGACAGTGGGAACACGGACAGTCCCGGCCCTTGGACTTGGACAGTGGGAACACGGACAGTCCCGGCCCTTGGACTTGGACATTGGGAACACGGACAGTCGTGGCCCTTGGACTTGGACATTGGGAACATGGACAGTCGCGGCCCTTGGACAGTGGGAACACGGACAGTCCCGGCCCTTGGACTTGGACATTGGGAACATGGACAGTCCCGGCCCTTGGACGTGAACATTGGGAACACGGACAGACGTGGCCCTTGGACTTGGACAGTGGGAACATGGACAGTCCCGGCCCTTGGACTTGGACATTGGGAACACGGACAGTCGTGGCCCTTGGACTTGGACATTGGGAACATGGACAGTCGCGGCCCTTGGACAGTGGGAACACGGACAGTCCCGGCCCTTGGACTTGGACATTGGGAACATGGACAGTCGCGGCCCTTGGACTTGGACAGCGGGAACATGGACAGTCGCGGCCCTTGGACTTGGACAGTGGGAACATGGACAGTCCCGGCCCTTGGACGTGAACATTGGGAACACGGACAGACGTGGCCCTTGGACTTGGACAGTGGGAACATGGACAGTCCCGGCCCTTGGACATGGACAGTGGGAACATGGACAGTCGTGGCCCTTGGACGTGGACATTGGGAACATGGACAGTCGCGGCCCTTGGACGTGGACATTGGGAACATGGACAGTCGCGGCCCTTGGACTTGGACATTGGGAACATGGACAGTCGCGGCCCTTAGACATTGGACAGTGGGAACACGGACAGTCCCGGCCCTTGGACCTGGACATTGGGAACATGGACAGTCCCGGCCCTTGGACTTGGACAGTGGGAACATGGACAGTCCCGGACCTTGGACAATGGGAACACGGACAGTCGCGGCCCTTGGACTTGGACATTGGGAACACGGACAGTCCCGGCCCTTGGACTTCGACATTGGGAACATGGACAGTCACGGCCCTTGGACTTGGACATTGGGAACACGGACAGTCGTGGCCCTTGGACTTGGACATTGGGAACCCGGACAGTCGTGGCCCTTGGACTTGGACAGTGGGAACACGGACAGTCGTGGCCCTTGGACTTGGACATTGGGAACACGGACAGTCCCGGCCCTTGGACTTGGACAGTGGGAACACGGACAGTCCCGGCCCTTGGACTTCGACATTGGGAACACGGACAGTCGCGGCCTTTGGACTTGGACAGTGGGAACACGGACATTCCCGGCCCTTGGACTTGGACATTGGGAACATGGACAGTCGTGGCCCTTGGACTTGGACAGTGGGATCATGGACAGTCATGGCCCTTGGACTTGGACATTGGGAACACGGACAGTCGTGGCCCTTGGACTTGGACAGTGGGAACACGGACAGTCGTGGCCCTTGGACTTGGACATTGGGAACACGGACAGTCCCGGCCCTTGGACTTCTACATTGGGAACATGGACAGTCGTGGCCCTTGGACTTGGACATTGGGAACATGGACAGTCGTGGCCCTTGGACTTGGACAGTGGGAACATGGACAGTCGTGGCCCTTGGACTTGGACAGTGGGAACACGGACAGTCGTGGCCCTTGGACTTGGAAATTGGGAACACGGACAGTCCCGGCCCTTGGACTTGGACATTGGGAACATGGACAGTCGCGGCCCTTGGACTTGGACATTGGGAACATGGACAGTCCCGGCAATTGGACTTGGACATTGGGAACACGGACAGTCCCGGCCCTTGGACTTGGACATTGGGAACACGGACAGACGTGGCCCTTGGACTTGGACATTGGGAACACGGACAGTCCCGGCCCTTGGACTTGGACATTGGGAACACGGACAGTCGTGGCCCATGGACTTGGACATTGGGAACACGGACAGTCGTGGCCCTTGGACTTGGACATTGGGAACACGGACAGTCCCGGCCCTTGGACTTGGACAGTGGGAACATGGACAGTCGTGGCCCTTGGACTTGGACATTGGGAACACGGACAGTCGTGGCCCTTGGACTTGGACAGTGGGAACATGGACAGTCCCGGCCCTTGGACTTGGACATTGGGAACACGGACAGACGTGGCCCTTGGACTTGGACATTGGGAACATGGACAGTCGCGGCCCTTGGACTTGGACATTGGGAACACGGACAGTCCCGGCCCTTGGACTTGGACATTGGGAACACGGACAGACGTGGCCCTTGGACTTGGACATTGGGAACACGGACAGTCCCGGCCCTTGGACTTGGACATTAGGAACACGGACAGTCCCGGACCTTGGACTTGGACATTGGGAACACGGACAGTCCCGGACCTTGGACTTGGACATTGGGAACACGGACAGACCCGGACCTTGGACTTGGACATTGGGAACACGGACAGACGTGGCCCTTGGACTTGGACATTGGGAACACGGACAGTCGCGGCCCTTGGACTTGGACAGTGGGAACACGGACAGTCGCGGCCCATGGACTTGGACATTGGGAACACGGACAGTCGTGGCCCTTGGACTTGGTCATTGGGAACACGGACAGTCGTGGCCCTTGGACTTGGACATTGGGAACACGGACAGTCGTGGCCATTGGACTTGGACAGTGGGAACACGGACAGTCCCGGCCCTTGGTCTTGGACAGTGGGAACATGGACAGTCCCGGACCTTGGACATTGGGAACATGGACAGTCCCGGCCCTTGGACTTGGACATTAGGAACATGGACTGTCCGGGCCCTTGGACTTGGACATTGGGAACACGGACAGTCGCGGCCCATGGACTTGGACATTGGGAATATGGACAGTCGCGGCCCTTGTACTTGGACAGTGGGAACACGGACAGTCGCGGCCCTTGGACTTGGACAATGGGAACACGGACAGTCGTGGCCCGTGGACTTGGACATTGGGAACACGGACAGTCGCGGCCCTTGGACTTGGACATTGGGAACATGGACAGTCGCGGCCCTTGGACATTGGGTACACGGACAGTCGCGGCCCTTGGACTTGGACATTGGGAACATGGACAGTCGCGGCCGTTGTACTTGGACAGTGGGAACACGGACAGTCGCGGCCCTTGGACAGTGGGAACACGGACAGTCGCGGCCCTTGGACTTGGACAGTGGGAACACGGACAGTCCCGGCCCTTGGACTTGGACATTGGGAACACGGACAGTCGCGGCCCTTGGACTTGGACAGTGGGAACACGGACAGTCGCGGCCCTTGGACTTGGACAGTGGGAACACGGACAGTCCCGGCCCTTGGACTTGGACAGTGGGAACACGGACAGTCGCGGCCCTTGGACTTGGACATTGGGAACATGGACAGTCGCGGCCCTTGGACTTGGACATTGGGAACATGGACAGTCGTGGCCCGTGGACTTGGACATTGGGAACACGGACAGTCGCAGCCCTTGGACTTGGACATTGGGAACATGGACAGTCGCGGCCCTTGGACATTGGGAACACGGACTGTCGTGGCCCGTGGACTTGGACATTGGGAACGCGGTCAGTCGCGGCCCTTGGACTTGGACATTGGGAACATGGACAGTCGCGGCCCTTGGACATTGGGAACACGGACAGTCGCGGCCCTTGGACTTGGACATTGGGAACATGGACAGTCGTGGCCCTTGGACATTGGGAACATGGACAGTCGCGGCCCTTGGACTTGGACATTGGGAACACGGACAGTCCCGGCCCGTGGACTTGGACATTGGGAACACGGACAGTCGCGGCCCTTGGACATTGGGAACATGGACAGTCGCGGCCCTTGGACATTGGGAACACGGACTGTCCGGGCCCTTGGACTTGGACATTGGGAACATGGACAGTCGCGGCCCTTGGACTTGGACATTGGGAACACGGACAGTCGTGGCCCGTGGACTTGGACATTGGGAACACGGACAGTCACGGCCCGTGGACTTGGACATTGGGAACACGGACAGTCGTGGCCCGTGGACTTGGACATTGGGAACACGGACAGTCGCGGCCCTTGGACATTGGGAACACGGACAGTCGCGGCCCTTGGACATTGGGAACACGGACAGTCGTGGCCCTTGGACTTGGACAGAGGGAACATGGACAGTCACGGCCCTTGGACATTGGGAACACGGACAATCACGGCCCTTGGACATTGGGAACACGGACAGTCACGGCCTTTGGACTTGGACATTGGGAACATGGACTGTCCGGGCCCTTGGACTTGGACAGTGTGAACATGGACAGTCCCGGCCCTTGGACTTGGACATTGGGAACATGGACAGTCCCGGACCTTGGACATTGGGAACATGGACCGTCGCGGCCCTTGGACTTTGGGAACATGGACAGTCGCGGCCCTTGGACTTGGACATTGGGAACATGGACAGTCCCGGCCCTTGGACTTGGACATTGGGAACACGGACAGTCGCGGCCCTTGGACTTGGACAGTGGGAACACGGACAGTCGCGGCCCTAGGACTTGGACATTGGGAACATGGACTGTCCGGGCCCTTGGACTTGGACATTGGGAACACGGACAGTCGCGGCCCATGGACTTGGACAGTGGGAACACGGACAGTCGCGGCCCTAGGACTTGGACATTGGGAACATGGACTGTCCGGGCCCTTGGACTTGGACATTGGGAACACGGACAGTCGTGGCCCTTGGACTTGGACAGTGGGAACACGGACAGTCCCGGCCCTTGGATTTGGATATTGGGAACATGGACAGTCCCGGCCCTTGGACTTGGACAGTGGGAACACGGACAGTCCCGGCCCTTGGACTTGGACAGTGGGAACATGGACAGTCCCGGCCCTTGGACTTGGACAGTGGGAACACGGACAGTCGCGGCCCTTGGACATTGGGAACATGGACAGCCGCGGCCCTTGGACTTGGACATTGGGAACATCGACAGTCCCGGCCCTTGGACTTGGACATTGGGAACATGGACAGTCCCGGCCCTTGGACTTGGACATTGGGAACATGGACAGTCCCGGCCCTTGGACTTGGACATTGGGAACATGGACAGTCGCGGCCCTTGGACTCGGACAATGGGAACACGGACAGTCGCGGCCCTTGTACTTGGACATTGGGAACACGGACAGTCACGGCCCTTGGACAGTGGGAACATGGACAGTCCCGGCCCATGGACTTGGACATTGGGAACATGGACAGTCGCGGCCCTTGGACTTGGACAGTGGGACACGGACAGTCGCGGCTCTTGGACTCGGACAATGGGAACACGGACAGTCGCGACCCTTGGACTCGGACAATGGGAACACGGACAGTCGCGGCCCTTGGACTTGGACATTGGGAACATGGACAGTCCCGGCCCTTGGACTTGGACAGTGGGAACATGGACAGTCGCGGCCCTTGGACTTGGAAATTGGGAACACGGACAGTCCCGGACCTTGGACATTGGGAACATGGACAGTCCCGGCCCTTGGACTTGGACATTGGGAACACGGACAGACGCGGCCCTTGGACTTGGACATTGGGAACACGGACTGTCCGGGCCCTTGGACTTGGACATTGGGAACATGGACAGTCGCGGCCCTTGGACTTGGACATTGGGAACATGGACAGTCGCGGCCCTTGGACATTGGGAACACGGACTGTCCGGGCTCTTGGACTTGGACATTGGGAACATGGACAGTCGCGGCCCTTGGACTTGGACATTGGGAACACGGACAGTCCCGGCCCGTGGACTTGGACATTGGGAACACGGACAGTCGCGGCCCTTGGACATTGGGAACATGGACAGTCGCGGCCCTTGGACATTGGGAACACGGACTGTCCGGGCCCTTGGACTTGGACATTGGGAACATGGACAGTCGCGGCCCTTGGACTTGGACATTGGGAACACGGACAGTCGTGGCCCGTGGACTTGGACATTGGGAACACGGACAGTCGCGGCCCTTGGACATTGGGAACACGGACAGTCGCGGCCCTTGGACTTGGACATTGGGAACACGGACAGTCGTAGCCCTTGGACAGTGGGAACATGGACAGTAGCGGCCCTTGGACTTGGACAGTGGGAACACGGACAGTCGCGGCCCTTGGACTTGGACATTGGCAACACGGACAGTCGTGGCCCTTGGACTTGGACATTGGGAACACGGACAGTCGCGTCCCTTGGATTTGGACATTGGGAACACGGACAGTCGTGGCCCTTGGACTTGGACAGTGGGAACACGGACAGTCGCGGCCCTTGGTCTTGGACAGTGGGAACCTGGACTGTCCCGGCCCTTGGACTTGGACATTGGGAACATGGACAGTCGCGGCCCTTGGACTTGGACAGTGGGAACCTGGACAGTCCCGGCCCTTGGACTTGGACATTGGGAACATGGACAGTCGCGGCCCTTGGACATTGGGAACACGGACAGTCACGGCCCTTGGACTTGGACATTGGGAACATGGACAGTCGCGGCCCTTGGACTTGGACATTGGGAACATGGACAGTCGCGGCCCTTGGACATTGGGAACATGGACAGTCGCGGCCCTTGGACTTGGACATTGGGAACATGGACAGTCGCGGCCCTTGGACATTGGGAACATGGACAGTCGCGGCCCTTGGACATTGGGAACACGGACTGTCCGGGCCCGTGGACTTGGACATTGGGAACATGGACAGTCGCGGCCCTTGGACTTGGACATTGGGAACACGGACAGTCGCGGCCCTTGGACATTGGGAACATGGACAGTCGCGGCCCTTGGACATTGGGAACACGGACTGTCCGGGCCCTTGGACTTGGACATTGGGAACATGGACAGTCGCGGCCCTTGGACTTGGACATTGGGAACACGGACAGTCACGGCCCGTGGACTTGGACATTGGGAACACGGACCGTCGTGGCCCTTGGACTTGGACAGTGGGAACACGGACAGTCGTGGCCCGTGGACTTGGACATTGGGAACACGGACAGTCGTGGCCCTTGGACTTGGTCATTGGGTACACGGACAGTCGTGGCCCTTGGACTTGGACATTGGGAACACGGACAGTCGTGGCCCTTGGACTTGGACAGTGGGAACACGGACAGTCCCGGCCCTTGGTCTTGGACAGTGGGAACATGGACAGTCCCGGACCTTGGACATTGGGAACATGGACAGTCCCGGCCCTTGGACTTGGACATTGGGAACATGGACTGTCCGGGCCCTTGGACTTGGACATTGGGAACACGGACAGTCGCGGCCCATGGACTTGGACATTGGGAATATGGACAGTCGCGGCCCTTGTACTTGGACAGAGGGAACACGGACAGTCGCGGCCCTTGGATTTGGACAGTGGGAACACGGACAGTCGTGGCCCTTGGACTTGGACAGAGGGAACATGGACTGTCCGGGCCCTTGGACTTGGACAGTGGGAACACGGACAGTCCCGGCCCTTGGACTTGGACATTGGGAACATAGACAGTCCCGGACCTTGGACTTGGACAGTGGGAACACGGACAGTCGTGGCCCTTGGACTTGGACATTGGGAACACGGACAGTCGTGGCCCTTGGACTTGGACATTGGGAACACGGACAGTCGCGGCCCTTGGACTTGGACATTGGGAACACGGACAGTCGCGGCCCTTGGACTTGGACAGTGGGAACATGGACAGTCCCGGCCCTTGGACAGTGGGAACACGGACAGTCCCGGCCATTGGACATTGGGAACATGGACAGTCACGGCCCTTGGACTTGGACATTGGGAACATGGACAGTCACGGCCCTTGGATTTGGATATTGGGAACATGGACAGTCGCGGCCCTTGAACTTGGACAGTGGGAACACGGACAGTCGCGGCCCTTGGACTTGGACATTGGGAACACGGACAGTCGTGGCCCTTGGACTTGGACATTGGGAACACGGACAGTCGCGGCCCTTGGATTTGGACATTGGGAACACGGACAGTCGTGGCCCTTGGACTTGGACAGTGGGAACACGGACAGTCGCGGCCCTTGGTCTTGGACAGTGGGAACCTGGACAGTCCCGGCCCTTGGACTTGGACATGGGGAACATGGACAGTCGCGGCCCTTGGACTTGGACAGTGGGAACCTGGACAGTCCCGGCCCTTGGACTTGGACATTGGGAACATGGACAGTCGCGGCCCTTGGACATTGGGAACACGGACAGTCACGGCCCTTGGACTTGGACATTGGGAACATGGACAGTCGCGGCCCTTGGACTTGGACATTGGGAACATGGACAGTCGCGGCCCTTGGACATTGGGAACATGGACAGTCGCGGCCCTTGGACTTGGACATTGGGAACATGGACAGTCGCGGCCCTTGGACATTGGGAACATGGACAGTCGCGGCCCTTGGACATTGGGAACACGGACTGTCCGGGCCCTTGGACTTGGACATTGGGAACATGGACAGTCGCGGCCCTTGGACTTGGACATTGGGAACACGGACAGTCGCGGCCCTTGGACATTGGGAACATGGACAGTCGCGGCCCTTGGACATTGGGAACACGGACTGTCCGGGCCCTTGGACTTGGACATTGGGAACATGGACAGTCCCGGCCCTTGGACTTGGACATTGGGAACACGGACAGTCGCGGCCCTTGGACTTGGACAGTGGGAACACGGACAGTCGCGGCCCTAGGACTTGGACATTGGGAACATGGACTGTCCGGGCCCTTGGACTTGGACATTGGGAACACGGACAGTCGCGGCCCATGGACTTGGACATTGGGAACATGGACAGTCGCGGCCCTTGTACTTGGACAGTGGGAACACGGACAGTCGTGGCCCTTGGACTTGGACAGTGGGAACACGGACAGTCCCGGCCCTTGTATTTGGATATTGGGAACATGGACAGTCCCGGCCCTTGGACTTGGACAGTGGGAACACGGACAGTCCCGGCCCTTGGACTTGGACAGTGGGAACATGGACAGTCCCGGCCCTTGGACTTGGACAGTGGGAACACGGACAGTCGCGGCCCTTGGACATTGGGAACATGGACAGCCGCGGCCCTTGGACTTGGACATTGGGAACATGGACAGTCCCGGCCCTTTGACTTGGACATTGGGAACATGGACAGTCCCGGCCCTTGGACTTGGACATTGGGAACATGGACAGTCCCGGCCCTTGGACTTGGACATTGGGAACATGGACAGTCGCGGCCCTTGGACTCGGACAATGGGAACACGGACAGTCGCGGCCCTTGTACTTGGACATTGGGAACACGGACAGTCACGGCCCTTGGACAGTGGGAACATGGACAGTCCCGGCCCTTGGACTTGGACATTGGGAACATGGACAGTCGCGGCCCTTGGACTTGGACAGTGGGACACGGACAGTCGCGGCCCTTGGACTCGGACAATGGGAACACGGACAGTCGCGACCCTTGGACTCGGACAATGGGAACACGGACAGTCGCGGCCCTTGGACTTGGACATTGGGAACATGGACAGTCCCGGCCCTTGGACTTGGACAGTGGGAACATGGACAGTCGCGGCCCTTGGACTTGGACATTGGGAACACGGACAGTCCCGGACCTTGGACATTGGGAACATGGACAGTCCCGGCCCTTGGACTTGGACATTGGGAACACGGACAGTCGCGGCCCTTGGACTTGGACATTGGGAACACGGACTGTCCGGGCCCTTGGACTTGGACATTGGGAACATGGACAGTCGCGGCCCTTGGACTTGGACATTGGGAACATGGACAGTCGCGGCCCTTGGACATTGGGAACACGGACTGTCCGGGCCCTTGGACTTGGACATTGGGAACATGGACAGTCGCTGCCCTTGGACTTGGACATTGGGAACACGGACAGTCCCGGCCCGTGGACTTGGACATTGGGAACACGGACAGTCGCGGCCCTTGGACATTGGGAACATGGACAGTCGCGGCCCTTGGACATTGGGAATACGGACTGTCCGGGCCCTTGGACTTGGACATTGGGAACATGGACAGTCGCGGCCCTTGGACTTGGACATTGGGAACACGGACAGTCGTGGCCCGTGGACTTGGACATTGGGAACACGGACAGTCGCGGCCCTTGGACATTGGGAACACGGACAGTCGCGGCCCTTGGACTTGGACATTGGGAACACGGACAGTCGTAGCCCTTGGACAGTGGGAACATGGACAGTCGCGGCCCTTGGACTTGGACAGTGGGAACACGGACAGTCGCGGCCCTTGGACTTGGACATTGGCAACACGGACAGTCGTGGCCCTTGGACTTGGACAATGGGAACACGGACAGTCGCGTCCCTTGGATTTGGACATTGGGAACACGGACAGTCGTGGCCCTTGGACTTGGACAGTGGGAACACGGACAGTCGCGGCCCTTGGTCTTGGACAGTGGGAACCTGGACTGTCCCGGCCCTTGGACTTGGACATTGGGAACATGGACAGTCGCGGCCCTTGGACTTGGACAGTGGGAACCTGGACAGTCCCGGCCCTTGGACTTGGACATTGGGAACATGGACAGTCGCGGCCCTTGGACATTGGGAACACGGACAGTCACGGCCCTTGGACTTGGACATTGGGAACATGGACAGTCGCGGCCCTTGGACTTGGACATTGGGAACATGGACAGTCGCGGCCCTTGGACATTGGGAACATGGACAGTCGCGGCCCTTGGACTTGGACATTGGGAACATGGACAGTCGCGGCCCTTGGACATTGGGAACATGGACAGTCGCGGCCCTTGGACATTGGGAACACGGACTGTCCGGGCCCTTGGACTTGGACATTGGGAACATGGACAGTCGCGGCCCTTGGACTTGGACATTGGGAACACGGACAGTCGCGGCCCTTGGACATTGGGAACATGGACAGTCGCGGCCCTTGGACATTGGGAACACGGACTGTCCGGGCCCTTGGACTTGGACATTGGGAACATGGACAGTCGCGGCCCTTGGACTTGGACATTGGGAACACGGACAGTCACGGCCCGTGGACTTGGACATTGGGAACACGGACCGTCGTGGCCCTTGGACTTGGACAGTGGGAACACGGACAGTCGTGGCCCGTGGACTTGGACATTGGGAACACGGACAGTCGTGGCCCTTGGACTTGGTCATTGGGAACACGGACAGTCGTGGCCCTTGGACTTGGACATTGGGAACACGGACAGTCGTGGCCCTTGGACTTGGACAGTGGGAACACGGACAGTCCCGGCCCTTGGTCCTAGACAGTGGGAACATGGACAGTCCCGGACCTTGGACATTGGGAACATGGACAGTCCCGGCCCTTGGACTTGGACATTGGGAACATGGACTGTCCGGGCCCTTGGACTTGGACATTGGGAACACGGACAGTCGCGGCCCATGGACTTGGACATTGGGAATATGGACAGTCGCGGCCCTTGTACTTGGACAGTGGGAACACGGACAGTCGCGGCCCTTGGACTTGGACAGTGGGAACACGGACAGTCGTGGCCCTTGGACTTGGACAGAGGGAACATGGACTGTCCGGGCCCTTGGACTTGGACAGTGGGAACACGGACAGTCCCGGCCCTTGGACTTGGACATTGGGAACATGGACAGTCCCGGACCTTGGACTTGGACAGTGGGAACACGGACAGTCGTGGCCCTTGGACTTGGACATTGGGAACACGGACAGTCGTGGCCCTTGGACTTGGACATTGGGAACACGGACAGTCGCGGCCCTTGGACTTGGACATTGGGAACACGGACAGTCGCGGCCCTTGGACTTGGACAGTGGGAACATGGACAGTCCCGGCCCTTGGACAGTGGGAACACGGACAGTCCCGGCCCTTGGACATTGGGAACATGGACAGTCACGGATCTTGGACTTGGACATTGGGAACATGGACAGTCACGGCCCTTGGATTTGGATATTGGGAACATGGACAGTCGCGGCCCTTGAACTTGGACAGTGGGAACACGGACAGTCGCGGCCCTTGGACTTGGACATTGGGAACACGGACAGTCGCGGCCCTTGGATTTGGACATTGGGAACACGGACAGTCGTGGCCCTTGGACTTGGACAGTGGGAACACGGACAGTCGCGGCCCTTGGTCTTGGACAGTGGGAACCTGGACAGTCCCGGCCCTTGGACTTGGACATTGGGAACATGGACAGTCGCGGCCCTTGGACTTGGGCAGTGGGAACCTGGACAGTCCCGGCCCTTGGACTTGGACATTGGGAACATGGACAGTCGCGGCCCTTGGACATTGGGAACACGGACAGTCACGGCCCTTGGACTTGGACATTGGGAACATGGACAGTCGCGGCCCTTGGACTTGGACATTGGGAACATGGACAGTCGCGGCCCTTGGACATTGGGAACACGGACTGTCCGGGCCCTTGGACTTGGACATTGGGAACATGGACAGTCGCGGCCCTTGGACTTGGACATTGGGAACACGGACAGTCCCGGCCCGTGGACTTGGACATTGGGAACACGGACAGTCGCGGCCCTTGGACATTGGGAACATGGACAGTCGCGGCCCTTGGACATTGGGAACACGGACTGTCCGGGCCCTTGGACTTGGACATTGGGAACATGGACAGTCGCGGCCCTTGGACTTGGACATTGGGAACACGGACAGTCGTGGCCCGTGGACTTGGACATTGGGAACACGGACAGTCGCGGCCCTTGGACATTGGGAACACGGACAGTCGCGGCCCTTGGACTTGGACATTGGGAACACGGACAGTCGTAGCCCTTGGACAGTGGGAACATGGACAGTCGCGGCCCTTGGACTTGGACAGTGGGAACACGGACAGTCGCGGCCCTTGGACTTGGACATTGGCAACACGGACAGTCGTGGCCCTTGGACTTGGACAATGGGAACACGGACAGTCGCGTCCCGTGGATTTGGACATTGGGAACACGGACAGTCGTGGCCCTTGGACTTGGACAGTGGGAACACGGACAGTCGCGGCCCTTGGTCTTGGACAGTGGGAACCTGGACTGTCCCGGCCCTTGGACTTGGACATTGGGAACATGGACAGTCGCGGCCCTTGGACTTGGACAGTGGGAACCTGGACAGTCCCGGCCCTTGGACTTGGACATTGGGAACATGGACAGTCGCGGCCCTTGGACATTGGGAACACGGACAGTCACGGCCCTTGGACTTGGACATTGGGAACATGGACAGTCGCGGCCCTTGGACTTGGACATTGGGAACATGGACAGTCGCGGCCCTTGGACATTGGGAACATGGACAGTCGCGGCCCTTGGACTTGGACATTGGGAACATGGACAGTCGCGGCCCTTGGACATTGGGAACATGGACAGTCGCGGCCCTTGGACATTGGGAACACGGACTGTCCGGGCCCTTGGACTTGGACATTGGGAACATGGACAGTCGCGGCCCTTGGACTTGGACATTGGGAACACGGACAGTCGCGGCCCTTGGACATTGGGAACATGGACAGTCGCGGCCCTTGGACATTGGGAACACGGACTGTCCGGGCCCTTGGACTTGGACATTGGGAACATGGACAGTCGCGGCCCTTGGACTTGGACATTGGGAACACGGACAGTCACGGCCCGTGGACTTGGACATTGGGAACACGGACCGTCGTGGCCCTTGGACTTGGACAGTGGGAACACGGACAGTCGTGGCCCGTGGACTTGGACATTGGGAACACGGACAGTCGTGGCCCTTGGACTTGGTCATTGGGAACACGGACAGTCGTGGCCCTTGGACTTGGACATTGGGAACACGGACAGTCGTGGCCCTTGGACTTGGACAGTGGGAACACGGACAGTCCCGGCCCTTGGTCCTAGACAGTGGGAACATGGACAGTCCCGGACCTTGGACATTGGGAACATGGACAGTCCCGGCCCTTGGACTTGGACATTGGGAACATGGACTGTCCGGGCCCTTGGACTTGGACATTGGGAACACGGACAGTCGCGGCCCATGGACTTGGACATTGGGAATATGGACAGTCGCGGCCCTTGTACTTGGACAGTGGGAACACGGACAGTCGCGGCCCTTGGACTTGGACAGTGGGAACACGGACAGTCGTGGCCCTTGGACTTGGACAGAGGGAACATGGACTGTCCGGGCCCTTGGACTTGGACAGTGGGAACACGGACAGTCCCGGCCCTTGGACTTGGACATTGGGAACATGGACAGTCCCGGACCTTGGACTTGGACAGTGGGAACACGGACAGTCGTGGCCCTTGGACTTGGACATTGGGAACACGGACAGTCGTGGCCCTTGGACTTGGACATTGGGAACACGGACAGTCGCGGCCCTTGGACTTGGACATTGGGAACACGGACAGTCGCGGCCCTTGGACTTGGACAGTGGGAACATGGACAGTCCCGGCCCTTGGACAGTGGGAACACGGACAGTCCCGGCCCTTGGACATTGGGAACATGGACAGTCACGGCCCTTGGACTTGGACATTGGGAACATGGACAGTCACGGCCCTTGGATTTGGATATTGGGAACATGGACAGTCGCGGCCCTTGAACTTGGACAGTGGGAACACGGACAGTCGCGGCCCTTGGACTTGGACATTGGGAACACGGACAGTCGCGGCCCTTGGATTTGGACATTGGGAACACGGACAGTCGTGGCCCTTGGACTTGGACAGTGGGAACACGGACAGTCGCGGCCCTTGGTCTTGGACAGTGGGAACCTGGACAGTCCCGGCCCTTGGACTTGGACATTGGGAACATGGACAGTCGCGGCCCTTGGACTTGGGCAGTGGGAACCTGGACAGTCCCGGCCCTTGGACTTGGACATTGGGAACATGGACAGTCGCGGCCCTTGGACATTGGGAACACGGACAGTCACGGCCCTTGGACTTGGACATTGGGAACATGGACAGTCGCGGCCCTTGGACTTGGACATTGGGAACATGGACAGTCGCGGCCCTTGGACATTGGGAACATGGACAGTCGCGGCCCTTGGACTTGGACATTGGGAACATGGACAGTCGCGGCCCTTGGACATTGGGAACATGGACAGTCGCGGCCCTTGGACATTGGGAACACGGACTGTCCGGGCCCTTGGACTTGGACATTGGGAACATGGACAGTCGCGGCCCTTGGACTTGGACATTGGGAACACGGACAGTCGCGGCCCTTGGACATTGGGAACATGGACAGTCGCGGCCCTTGGACATTGGGAACACGGACTGTCCGGGCCCTTGGACTTGGACATTGGGAACATGGACAGTCGCGGCCCTTGGACTTGGACATTGGGAACACGGACAGTCACGGCCCGTGGACTTGGACATTGGGAACACGGACCGTCGTGGCCCTTGGACTTGGACAGTGGGAACACGGACAGTCGTGGCCCGTGGACTTGGACATTGGGAACACGGACAGTCGTGGCCCGTGGACTTGGACATTGGGAACACGGACAGTCACGGCCCGTGGACTTGGACATTGGGAACACGGACAGTCGTGGCCCGTGGACTTGGACATTGGGAACATGGACAGTCGCGGCCCTTGGACTTGGACAGTGGGAACATGGACAGTCGCGGCCCTTGGACATTGGGAACACGGACTGTCCGGGCCCTTGGACTTGGACATTGGGAACATGGACAGTCGCGGCCCTTGGACTTGGACATTGGGAACACGGACAGTCGCGGCCCTTGGACTTGGACAGTGGGAACATGGACAGTCCCGGCCCGAGGACTTGGACAGTGGGAACATGGACAGTCCCGGCCCTTGGACTTGGACAGTGGGAACATGGACAGTCGCGGCCCATGGACATGGACAGTGGGAACACGGACAGTCGCGGCCCTTGGACTTGGACAGTGGGAACATGGACAGTCGCGGCCCATGGACTTGGACAGTGGGAACATGGACAGTCCCGGCCCTTGGACTTGGACAGTGGGAACACGGACAGTCGCGGCCCTTGGACTTGGACAGTGGGAACACGGACAGTCCCGGCCCTTGGACTTGGACATTGGGAACACGGACTGTCCGGGCCCTTGGACTTGGACATTGGGAACATGGACAGTCGTGGCCCTTGGACTTGGACATTGGGAACACGGACAGTCGTGGCCCTTGGACTTGGACAGTGGGAACACGGACAGTCCCGGCCCTTGGACTTGGACAGTGGGAACACGGACAGTCCCGGCCCTTGGACTTGGTCATTGGGAACACGGACAGTCCCGGCCCTTGGACTTGGACATTGGGAACACGGACAGTCGCGGCCCTTGGACTTGGACAGAGGGAACATGGACTGTCCGGGCCCTTGGACTTGGACAGTGGGAACACGGACAGTCCCGGCCCTTGGACTTGGACATTGGGAACATGGACAGTCCCGGACCTTGGACTTGGACAGTGGGAACACGGACAGTCGTGGCCCTTGGACTTGGACATTGGGAACACGGACAGTCGTGGCCCTTGGACTTGGACATTGGGAACACGGACAGTCGCGGCCCTTGGACTTGGACATTGGGAACACGGACAGTCGCGGCCCTTGGACTTGGACAGTGGGAACATGGACAGTCCCGGCCCTTGGACAGTGGGAACACGGACAGTCCCGGCCCTTGGACATTGGGAACATGGACAGTCACGGCCCTTGGACTTGGACATTGGGAACATGGACAGTCACGGCCCTTGGATTTGGATATTGGGAACATGGACAGTCGCGGCCCTTGAACTTGGACATTGGGAACATGGACAGTCACGGCCCTTGGACAGTGGGAACATGGACAGTCACGGCCCTTGGATTTGGATATTGGGAACACGGACAGTCGCGGCCCTTGAACTTGGACATTGGGAACATGGACAGTCACGGCCCTTGGACTTGGACAGTGGGAACACGGACAGTCGCGGCCCTTGGACTTGGACATTGGGAACGCGGACAGTCCCGGACCTTGGACTTGGACAGTGGGAACATGGACAGTCGTGGCCCTTGGACTTGGACATTGGGAACACGGACAGTCGCGGCCCTTGGACTTGGACATTGGGAACATGGACAGTCACGGCCCTTGGACAGT
Source organism: Hypanus sabinus (assembly GCF_030144855.1). Lineage (NCBI taxonomy): Eukaryota > Metazoa > Chordata > Chondrichthyes > Myliobatiformes > Dasyatidae > Hypanus > Hypanus sabinus. The sequence continues at coordinate 6,689 of NW_026779521.1, read as the reverse complement.
GGGAACACAGACAGTCGCGGCCCTTGGACTTGGACAATGGGAACACGGACAGTCCCGGCCCTTGTACTTGGACAGTGGGAACATGGACAGTCACGGCCCTTGGACTTGGACATTGGGAACATGGACAGTCACGGCCCTTGGACTTGGACATTGGGAACATGGACAGTCGCGGCCCTTGAACTAGGTGACTAGGACCTTGGTTCACCACTGCCAGAAACTTGGACACCAAAACACAGGACAAGCAACATTGAGCAAGGACTCCTCCTTGAGAGCAAACCGGGACTCCTCTTCATGGGGACAGAGGCGGACCCTGGGCATGAACATCGATCCGGGACTCCGCCATCAACTCAGGCACTGAGCCGGGACTCTTCGAGGGGTAGACACGGACAAGGGGCATGAACGTCGACACAGGACTCTGTCTTCATCTCACCCCTGGCAGACTGACCTTGCCCGGACACACTGTGGTGACGGAGGGTGAATTGCTGGTACTCCGATGCGGGCTGGGTCACTCTGGTGATGGAAGGTGAATTGCTGGTACTCCAATGCGGGCTGGGTCACTCTGGGGACGGAAGGTGAATTGCTGGTACTCCAATGCGGGCTGGGTCACTCTGGTGACGGAAGGTGAATTGCTGGTACTCCAATGCGGGCTGGGTCACTCTGGTGATGGAGGGTGAATTGCTGGTACTCCGATGTGGGCTGGGTAACTGTGGTGACGGAAGGTGAATTGCTGGTACTCCGATGCGGGCTGGGTCACTCTGGCGACGGAAGGTGAATTGCTGGTACTCCAATGAGGGCTGGGTCACTCTGGTGACGGAAGTTGAATTGCTGGTACTCCGATGCGGGCTGGGTCACTCTGGGGACGGAAGGTGAATTGCTGGTACTCCGATGCGGGCTGGGTCACTCTGGCGACGGAAGGTGAATTGCTGGTACTCCGATGCGGGCTGGGTCACTCTGGCGACGGAAGGTGAATTGCTGGTACTCCGATGCGGGCTGGGTCACTCTGGCGACGGAAGGTGAATTGCTGGTACTCCGATGCGGGCTGGGTCACTGTGGTGACGGAAGGTGAATGGCTGGTACTCCGATGCGGGATGGGTCACTCTGGTGACGGACGGTGAATTGCTGGTACTCCGATGCGGGCTGGGTCACTCTGGTGACGGAAGGTGAATTGCTGGTACTCCGATGCGGGCTGGGTCACTCTGGTGACGGAGGGTGAATTGCTGGTACTCCGATGCGGGATGGGTCACTCTGGTGACGGACGGTGAATTGCTGGTACTCCGATGCGGGCTGGGTCACTCTGGTGACGGAAGGTGAATTGCTGGTACTCCGATGCGGGATGGGTCACTCTGGTGACGGAAGGTGAATTGCTGGTACTCCGATGCGGGCTGGGTCACTCTGGTGATGGAGGGTGAATTGCTGGTGCTCCGATGCGGGCTGGGTCACTCTGGTGACGGAAGGTGAATTGCTGGTACTCCGATGCGGGCTGGGTCACTCTGGTGATGGAGGGTGAATTGCTGTTACTCCGATGCGGGCTGGGTCACTCTGGTGATGGAGGGTGAATTGCTGGTACTCCGATGTGTGCTTGGTCACTCTGGTGACGGAAGGTGAATTGCTGGTATTCCGATGCGGGCTGGGTCACTCTGGTGATGGAAGGTGAATTGCTGGTACTCCGATGTGTGCTGGGTCACTCTGGTGACGGAAGGTGAATTGCTGGTATTCCGATGTGTGCTGGGTCACTCTGGTGACGGAAGGTGAATTGCTGGTACTCCGATGTGTGCTGGGTCACTCTGGTGACGGAAGGTGAATTGCTGGTACTCCGATGTGGGCTGGATCACTCTGGTGACGGAAGGTGAATTGCTGGTACTCCGATGTGTGCTGGGTCACTCTGGTGACGGAAGGTGAATTGCTGGTACTCCGATGCGGGCTGGATCACTCTGGTGACGGAGGGTGAATTGCTGGTACTCCGATGTGGGCTGGGTAACTGTGGTGATGGAGGGTGAATTGCTGGTACTCCGATGCGGGCTGGGTCACTCTGGTGATGGAAGGTGAATTGCTGGTACTCCGATGCGGGCTGGGTCACTCTGGTGACAGAAGGTGAATCGCTGGTACTCCGATGCGGGCTGGGTCACTCTGGCGACGGAAGGTGAATTGCTGGTACTCCGATGCGGGCTGGGTCACTCTGGTGATGGAGGGTGAATTGCTGGTACTCCGATGCGGGCTGGGTCACTCTGGTGATGGAGGGTGAATTGCTGGTACTCCGATGCGGGCTGGGTCACTCTGGTGACGGAGGGTGAATTGCTGGTACTCCGATGCGGGCTGGGTCACTCTGGTGACGGAGGGTGAATTGCTGGTACTCCGATGCGGGATGGGTCACTCTGGTGACGGAAGGTGAATTGCTGGTACTCCGATGCGGGCTGGGTCACTGGTGTTGGAAGGTGAATTGCTGGTACGCCGATGCGGGCTGGGTCACTCTGGTGACGGAAGGTGAATTGCTGGTACTCCGATGCGGGCTGGGTCACTGGTGATGGAAGGTGAATTGCTGGTACTCCGATGCGGGCTGGGTCACTCTGGTGACGGAGGGTGAATTGCTGGTACTCCGATGCGGGCTGGGTCACTCTGGTGACGGAAGGTGAATTGCTGTTACTCCGATGCGGGATGGGTCACTCTGGTGACGGAAGGTGAATTGCTGTTACTCCGATGCGGGATGGGTCACTCCGGTGATGGAGGGTGAATTGCTGGTACTCCGATGTGGGCTGGGTCACTCTGGTGACGGACGGTGAATTGCTGGTACTCCGATGCGGGCTGGGTCACTCTGGTGACGGAAGGTGAATTGCTGGTACTCCGATGCGGGCTTGGTCACTGTGGTGACGAAGGGTGAATTGCTGGTACTCCGATGCGGGCTGGGTCACTCTGGTGACGGAAGGTGAATTGCTGGTACTCCGATGCGGGCTGGGTCACTCTGGCGACGGAAGGTGAATTGCTGGTACTCTGATGCGGGTTGGGTCACTCTGGCGACGGAAGGTGAATTGCTGGAACTCGGTTGCGGGCTGGGTCACTATTGTGACGGAAGGTGAATTGCTGGTACTCCGATGTGGGCTGGGTCACTCCGGTGATGGAGGGTGAATTGCTGGTACTCCGATGTGGGCTGGGTCACTCCGGTGACAGAAGGTGAATTGCTGGTACTCCGATGCGGGCTGGGTCACTCTGGTGATGGAGGGTGAATTGCTGGTACTCCGATGCGGGCTGAGTCACTCTGGTGATGGAGGGTGAATTGCTGGTACTCCGATGCGGGCTGGGTCACTCTGGTGATGGAGGGTGAATTGCTGGTACTCCGATGCGGGCTGGGTCACTCTGGTGATGGAAGGTGAATTGCTGGTACTCCGATGCGGGCTGGGTCACTCTGGTGATGGAAGGTGAATTGCTGGTACTCCGATGCGGGCTGGGTCACTCTGGTGATGGAAGGTGAATTGCTGGTACTCCGATGCGGGCTGGATCACTCTGGTGATGGAAGGTGAATTGCTGGTATTCCGATGCGGGCTGGGTCACTCTGGTGACGGAAGGTGAATTGCTGTTACTCCGGTGCGGGCTGGGTCACTCTGGTGACGGACGGTGAATTGCTGGTACTCCGATGCGGGCTGGGTCACTCTGGTGATGGAAGGTGAATTGCTGGTACTCCAATGCGGGCTGGGTCACTCTGGGGACGGAAGGTGAATTGCTGGTACTCCAATGCGGGCTGGGTCACTCTGGTGACGGAAGGTGAATTGCTGGTACTCCAATGCGGGCTGGGTCACTCTGGTGATGGAGGGTGAATTGCTGGTACTCCGATGTGGGCTGGGTAACTGTGGTGACGGAGGGTGAATTGCTGGTACTCCGATGCGGGCTGGGTCACTCTGGTGACGGAAGGTGAATTGCTGGTACTCCGATGCGGGCTGGGTCACTCTGGCGACGGAGGGTGAATTGCTGGTACTCCAATGCGGGCTGGGTCACTCTGGTGACGGAGGGTGAATTGCTGGTACTCCGATGCGGGCTGGGTCACTCTGGTGACGGAAGGTGAATTGCTGGTACTCCGATGCGGGCTGGGTCACTCTGGCGACGGAAGGTGAATTGCTGGTACTCCAATGCGGGCTGGGTCACTCTGGTGACGGAAGTTGAATTGCTGGTACTCCGATGCGGGCTGGGTCACTCTGGGGACGGAAGGTGAATTGCTGGTACTCCGATGCGGGCTGGGTCACTCTGGCGACGGAAGGTGAATTGCTGGTACTCCGATGCGGGCTGGGTCACTCTGGCGACGGAAGGTGAATTGCTGGTACTCCGATGCGGGCTGGGTCACTCTGGCGACGGAAGGTGAATTGCTGGTACTCCGATGCGGGCTGGGTCACTGTGGTGACGGAAGGTGAATGGCTGGTACTCCGATGCGGGATGGGTCACTCTGGTGACGGACGGTGAATTGCTGGTACTCCGATGCGGGCTGGGTCACTCTGGTGACGGAAGGTGAATTGCTGGTACTCCGATGCGGGCTGGGTCACTCTGGTGACGGAGGGTGAATTGCTGGTACTCCGATGCGGGATGGGTCACTCTGGTGACGGACGGTGAATTGCTGGTACTCCGATGCGGGCTGGGTCACTCTGGTGACGGAAGGTGAATTGCTGGTACTCCGATGCGGGATGGGTCACTCTGGTGACGGAAGGTGAATTGCTGGTACTCCGATGCGGGCTGGGTCACTCTGGTGATGGAGGGTGAATTGCTGGTGCTCCGATGCGGGCTGGGTCACTCTGGTGACGGAAGGTGAATTGCTGGTACTCCGATGCGGGCTGGGTCACTCTGGTGATGGAGGGTGAATTGCTGTTACTCCGATGCGGGCTGGGTCACTCTGGTGATGGAGGGTGAATTGCTGGTACTCCGATGTGTGCTGGGTCACTCTGGTGACGGAAGGTGAATTGCTGGTATTCCGATGCGGGCTGGGTCACTCTGGTGATGGAAGGTGAATTGCTGGTACTCCGATGTGTGCTGGGTCACTCTGGTGACGGAAGGTGAATTGCTGGTATTCCGATGTGTGCTGGGTCACTCTGGTGACGGAAGGTGAATTGCTGGTACTCCGATGTGTGCTGGGTCACTCTGGTGACGGAAGGTGAATTGCTGGTACTCCGATGTGGGCTGGATCACTCTGGTGACGGAAGGTGAATTGCTGGTACTCCGATGTGGGCTGGATCACTCTGGTGACGGAAGGTGAATTGCTGGTACTCCGATGCGGGCTGGGTCACTCTGGTGACGGAGGGTGAATTGCTGGTACTCCGATGTGGGCTGGGTAACTGTGGTGACGGAGGGTGAATTGCTGGTACTCCGATGCGGGCTGGGTCACTCTGGCGACGGAGGGTGAATTGCTGGTATTCCGATGCGGGCTGGATCACTCTGGTGACGGAGGGTGAATTGCTGGTACTCCGATGTGGGCTGGGTAACTGTGGTGATGGAGGGTGAATTGCTGGTACTCCGATGCGGGCTGGGTCACTCTGGTGATGGAAGGTGAATTGCTGGTACTCCGATGCGGGCTGGGTCACTCTGGTGACAGAAGGTGAATCGCTGGTACTCCGATGCGGGCTGGGTCACTCTGGCGACGGAAGGTGAATTGCTGGTACTCCGATGCGGGCTGGGTCACTCTGGTGATGGAGGGTGAATTGCTGGTACTCCGATGCGGGCTGGGTCACTCTGGTGATGGAGGGTGAATTGCTGGTACTCCGATGCGGGCTGGGTCACTCTGGTGACGGAGGGTGAATTGCTGGTACTCCGATGCGGGCTGGGTCACTCTGGTGACGGAGGGTGAATTGCTGGTACTCCGATGCGGGATGGGTCACTCTGGTGACGGAAGGTGAATTGCTGGTACTCCGATGCGGGCTGGGTCACTGGTGTTGGAAGGTGAATTGCTGGTACGCCGATGCGGGCTGGGTCACTCTGGTGACGGAAGGTGAATTGCTGGTACTCCGATGCGGGCTGGGTCACTGGTGATGGAAGGTGAATTGCTGGTACTCCGATGCGGGCTGGGTCACTCTGGTGACGGAGGGTGAATTGCTGGTACTCCGATGCGGGCTGGGTCACTCTGGTGACGGAAGGTGAATTGCTGTTACTCCGATGCGGGATGGGTCACTCTGGTGACGGAAGGTGAATTGCTGTTACTCCGATGCGGGATGGGTCACTCCGGTGATGGAGGGTGAATTGCTGGTACTCCGATGTGGGCTGGGTCACTCTGGTGACGGACGGTGAATTGCTGGTACTCCGATGCGGGCTGGGTCACTCTGGTGACGGAAGGTGAATTGCTGGTACTCCGATGCGGGCTTGGTCACTGTGGTGACGAAGGGTGAATTGCTGGTATTCCGATGCGGGCTGGGTCACTCTGGTGACGGACGGTGAATTGCTGGTACTCCGATGCGGGCTGGGTCACTCTGGTGACGGAAGGTGAATTGCTGGTACTCCGATGCGGGCTGGGTCACTCTGGTGACGGACGGTGAATTGCTGGAACTCGGTTGCGGGCTGGGTCACTATTGTGACGGAAGGTGAATTGCTGGTACTCCGATGCGGGATGGGTCACTCTGGTGACGGAAGGTGAATTGCTGGTCCTCCGATGCGGGATGGGTCACTGTGGTGACGGAAGGTGAATTGCTGGAACTCGGTTGCGGGCTGGGTCACTATTGTGACGGAAG
>NW_026779520.1:0-95176 GCF_030144855.1 Hypanus sabinus | reverse complement strand
GGTAGCAAAAATGAAGTGTGAGCATGAGTTGCAATTAAAACAGCTCGAGGCTGATGAAGCAGCAAAGCAGAAGGAACATCAGGCTAGAGAGACAGAGAAACAGAAATAAGAGGCAGAAAAAACAGAGAGAGTTCAACAGGGAGAAATTTAGGTACTTTAATCGTTGGTGTATCTCAGAAGGGATAACTGAGGTCTGGGTGGCTTAAAAAGCTGGTCTTGATTGACGACTTTAAGAGGTGCGGTCCCGTTTAATTTTGTTACATACCCCATAATGGGTTAAAAAGGACCAACAGAAATGGAACACACCTGGAGTCTGAGTCTTCTATTAAAAACACTATTTTATTAGTATCTATGTAATAAGGTAATAAAGTAATATAAAACAGGTTAGCAGAGTATATACATATATGGACAGGAAAGGAATGGAGGGGTTATGGGCTGAGTGCAAGTCAACGGGACTAGGTGAGAGTAAGCATTTAGCATGGACTAGAAGGGCCGAGATGGGCCTGTTTCTGTGCTGTAATTGTTATATGGTTATATAAGTGAGTAAATAAAGTTCCCAAACTTCTCCCCACTCAAGTGCTAAATGATACAGTCTTACGATGGTATAGGAATGAAGTCAGTTCAGTTCGTGATATTGAGTTGAGTAGATTGAAGCAAGAGGGAGAGCAAGAGGTGATTTGTTTTCCAAGTAAGCAGATGTTGTCGATTCTTCCACGTCGTCCTCCGAAGTCCTGTTGAAGTCACCAACTATGAAGAGTGCCATCTTCATGCAGTGAAGCTATCAACCCAGGCAAGGGTTAAACACACCGATAGCTTCCCACCGGTCACCCCATTTCCACACTGTGAGCAAAACCCACCCCCTTTGTGGGCACACAAAGCTCATCCTGTGTCAGTTTTGTCAGTGTCTTTCATGTGTCTCTGTGTGTCTGATGACAAAGCCAATGGACCTTGTATATATTCCACAACTGCTGAATGCCAGCTGTCCATCATACAGCTCCACCTTGCCATTTCCAAGCAACCTATGGGCTGTTAGTCTCTCTCTCTCTCTCTCTCTCTCTCTCTCTCTCTCTCTCTCTCTCTCTCTCTCTCTCTCTCTCTCTCTCTCTCTCTCTCTCTCTCTCTCTTCTCTCTCTCTCTCTCTCTCTCTCTCTCTCTCTCTCTCTCTCTCTCTCTCTCTCTCTCTCTCTCTCCTCTCTCTCTCTCTCTCTCTCTCTCTCTCTCTCCCTCTCTCCCTCTCTCCCTCTCTCCTCTCTCCTCTCTCCTCTCTCCTCTCTCCTCTCTCCTCTCTCCTCTCTCCTCTCTCCTCTCTCCTCTCTCTCTCTCTCTCTCTCTCTCTCTCTCTCTCTCTCTCTCTCTCTCCTCTCTCCTCTCTCCTCTCTCCTCTCTCCTCTCTCCTCTCTCCTCTCTCCTCTCTCCTCTCTCCTCTCTCCTCTCTCCTCTCTCCTCTCTCTCTCCCCTCTCTCTCCCCTCTCTCTTCCCTCTTTCCCCCCCCCCCATATTCAATAATCCTTCAGATTTCATTACAGGTTCACTCCTAGTGATGGATTACAGGTTCACTCACACTGATGGGTTACAGGCCACTCCCGGTGATGTGTTACAGGTCACTCCCGGTGATGGGTTACAGGTTCACTCCCAGTGACCGGTTACAGGTTCACACCCAGTGATAGATTACAGGTTCATTCACACTGATGGGTTACAAGTTCACTTCCAGTGATGGGTTACAGGTTCACTCCAAGTAGCGGGTTTCAGCCTCACTCCCAGTGATGGGTTACAGCCTCACTGCCAGTGACGGGTTACATGTTCACTCACACTGACGGGTTACAGGTTCATTCCCAGTGATGGGTTACAGGATCACTCCCAGTAGCAGGTTACAGCCTCACTCCCAGTGACGGGTAACAGGTTCACTCACACTGATAGGTTACAGGTTCACTCCCAGTGATGGATTACAGGTTCACTCACACAGACGGGTAACAGGCTCACTCCCAGTGATGGGTTATAGGTTCACCCCCAGTGATGGGTTACAGGTTTACACCCAGTGACGGGTAACAGGCTGACTCCCAGTAACAGGATACAGCCTCACTCCCACTGACAAATAACAGGCTCACTCCCAGTGATGGGTTACAAGCTCACTCCCGGTGAAGGTTACTGTAGTAACTGAAGAACTACATGGATGTGGCAGACTATTGAAGAGTAAGTAACTCATTAACAGTTCTTAATGAAAAATGAGGTCACTATGTTATGCAATGACTGAGGTGAGGGAAGGTGGTGGAGGAGTGGGTTGGGAGGGAAGGGGAGGATGAGGAATGAATGGAGGACGATGGGGATGTGATTTGATGTTGCTGTCCTGCTGGTTCATCTTCATGGTTCTCTCCGCCTGCAGACTATAGATGGCAGGGGTGGTTTCCTGTCTGTGAACAGGCGGATGTGTGTGACTCCTCCCCCACTTCAGTTGTGGTGATTTTGCTACCTTCCTGTGACAACACCCTCTCCCCTAAGGCTCTGTTTCAGATACCACCACAGGATGATACACGCACCAGGTCTCCCTGATGGATTTGGCCTCACTCAGTATCAGGGCAGCTGATACTGGGGCTCTGAGATTTCCTGAGCACAACTCCCAGAAATGCCCAATGCCCCTGAGCAACTGCAGATCTCACTGCCAATCCCCACCCCTTAAAAACCCCATTGCCACAGTACAAACCCCTCACCATTTCCTTGTACAAAAGGGGGCCATGCTGTCCAACACGGTGCTTGGGTTGCTCCTGTTTCCCAGGACTGGTGGATGTGTCGACACTCTGCTAACAGCAACTTGAGGACCATCCACCATTGTCAGTGGCTTTGCCTTCTGCAGGAGGTCTGCCTGCTCACACTCCTCCTCATCTGGATCACAGGATGCAGGACAAGTGCCTCAGAGGCCCTCAGTAACCCCTGAGCCCAGGCCCACCCTCCTTCTGACGTGACCTCAGGTGTACACAAAGATCTCCACAGGGCTGATCTCACTGTTCCCTCCTGAGCACCGTGCTTCACCAAAACAGCAGCAAAACAAGCCATTCGGCCCATCCAGCCTGGTCTGCCATTCATCACCACAGCCCATGCTGTCCTCCACCCCTCCTTCAAGCTGACTCCTTACACTTTCCTCACAACATCTCGTCCCTCTCCAGTGACAAAGGCCATTCAGCCATTGTATGAGTTAGAATGGTCCACCTCAGAGGAACCTGAGAGGGAACTTCTTCACTCAGAGGGTGGTGAGAGTGTGGAATGAGCTGGCAGTCGAAATGATGGATGCAGGTTAGATTTCAACATTTAAGAGAATGTTGGATAGATACGTGGATGGGAGGGGTGTGGAGGGTTGCGGTCTGGGTTCAGGTTGATGGGTCTGGCCAGAATAAGTTTGGTAAATGTTTGTGCTGTGCTCATCTATAACTTCATGACACACATCGCCTCCTGTAGACTCACAACAACAATGTCTCCAACAGGATTCTTGCGCATGAGAATGACCCAACCCGCGATGATCCCATTCCACAGGAGTATGTGGTGTATCTGTGTCCATCGGGTCCACTCTGGCCAAGCTGACGGCATTCTGGGAAGAGACTGAGAAACAGTGCGGCAGGAACCAAGCTCACGAGGTCTTCCCACACATCAGCCTCTGCCATTTCTTCACAGTAAGGCCCAGCTCAATGGGGAAATGTGAGCCTTTAGTCCTGATAGAACCAGTGGATAAGGGACAGAGTGAGGAACTTTCCTCAGACTCTGGACTCTTCCTGTATTGCTGTAGTGTCGTAGACAGGCCTTTTGGCTCATCTTGTCCATGTCGAGTGGTCTGTCTGAGCCTGTCCCATTTACCTGCATATCCCTTAAACTGTTCCAAACATGTACCTCCAAATGTCTTTTAAACATTATCATTGTACCCACATTCCCTGGAAGCTCAGTCTACTCAGACCATCAGACACAGAAGCAGAATTAGGCCATTCTGCCCATTAAGTCTGCTCCACCATTCCATCGTGGCTGATTTATTATCCCTCTCAACCCCATTCTCCTGCCTTCCTCCTGTAACCCTTGACAGCCTGACTGATAAAGAACCCGTTAACCTCCACTTTAAATACACCCAATGACCAGAGCCGTCTGTGGCAATGAATTTCACAGAATCACTACACTCTGGCTAAAGAAATTCCTCATCTGTGTAAATTTATACCACCCCTCAGATCTCCTTTAACTCTTCCGCCTCTCAGTTTAAACCTGTGCCTCTATTCTAGACTGATCCAGCATCAGACAAAGACTGTGACCTTCACAACTTTATAAACTGTTATTAGTTCACCTCTCAGCTCCCACACTCCAGTGAGAATGAACCTGTCTTATCAAAGCTCTCCTTGTAACACCAAGTCCAGTGACAACCAATGAGTCAGCCAGTCTGAATCTGGAGCAACATGCAGCCTGTGGCAGGAACTCAGCAGTTCAGGCCGTGTCTGCGGAGGCGGGGAGAAATTGTCACTGTTCTGAGTCAAGACCCTGATTCAGGATATCAGCACCTCTCGGCCTGCTGGGTTCCTCCACTCTGATGAATCTCTTCTGTACTCTTGTAGGACTACCACATCCTGAGTTGATTGGGGTTCTTCAAAGTCTCTAAGTGCAATCTAACCGATGTCTGGTGCAGCTGCGACACTTCCACTCACGGCCTGGGCCGTGAAATCAAACATACTAAGTGGCTTCTTCACTGCCACCACTATCAGGGAGCTGTGCACTTGCACCAAAACATCCCACATACTTGAGTGTGCCCCCCCCCCATTTACTCTGTATGTCCTGTCCTGTCTGTCCTCACAAAGTGCATCATCTCACACTTGTTTGCATTAAACTTCACACACAAGATGCTGGAGGAACTCAGCAGGCCAGGCAGCACCAAATAAACAGTCGACGTTTTGGGCCAAGGCACTTCTTCAGGACTAGAAAGGAAGGGAGAAGTCAGAATAAAAGGTGGGGAGGGGAAGGAAGAGAGGACAGCTGAATGGTAATGGGTGAAGCCAGGTGGGTGGGAAAGATAAAGGGCTGGAGAAGAAGGAATCTGATAGGACAGGAGAGTGCACCCTGGAAGAAAGGGAAGGGTCCCATGAGGAGGTGATAGGCAGGTAAGAAGAAGCAAGGGGCCAGAGTGGGGAAAAGAAAAAGAGAGCTGGGGAGGGAAAAATCCTTTGCCCATTCAACCCTCCCCACTAATCTCCCTTCCAGCACTTACAGCTGCGAGTGGCCAAAGTGCCACATCCTCTCCCCCACCTCCTCCCTCACATCCATTCAGAGTCCCAGGTAAGGCAACGATTTGCCTGTAAATCGCTGGGGTCATCTATTATCTCCTGTGCTTCTGCTAAAGCCTCTATTAGTGGGACCCATTGTAAATCAGCTGGGGTCATCTAGAACATAGAAAACCTACAGCACAATACCTGTCCAGGAGTCTCTTAAAAGACTCTATCGTATCCGCCTCCACCACTGTTGCCAGCAACCCATTTCACGCACTCACCACTTTGCGTAAAAAACTTACCCCTGACATCTCCTCTGTACCTACTTCCAAGCACCTTAAAATTGTGCCCTCTTATACTAGCCATTTCAGCCCTGGGAAAAAGCTCTGACTATCTACACAATCAATGCCTCTCGTCATCTTATACACCTCTATCAGGTTACCTCTATCCTTCGTTACTCCAAGGAGAAAAGGCCCAGTTCACTCAACCTATTCTCATAAGGCATGCTCCTCAATCCAGGCAACATTCTTGTAAATATCCTCTGCACCCTTTCTTTGGTCTCAATATATTTCCTATAGTGAGGCGACCAGAACTGAGCACAGTACTCCAAGTGGGGTCTGACCAGGGTCCTATATAGCTGCAACATCACCTCTCAGCTCCTAAACTCAAACCCACGATTGATGAAGGCCAATGCACCTTATGCCTTCTTAACCACAGAGTCAACCTGTGTAGCAGCTTGAGTGTCCTATGGACAAGATCCCTCTGATGCTCCACACTGCCAAGAGTCTTACCATTAATACTATATTCTGCCATCATATTTGACCTTCTAAAATGAACCACTTCACACTTACCTGGGTTGAACTCCATCTGCCACTTCTCAGGCCAGTTTTGCATCCTATCAATGTCCCACTGTAACCTCTGACAGCCCTCCACACTATCCACAACACCGCCAATCTTTGTGTCATCAGCAAGTTGACTAACCCATCCCTCCACTTCCTCATCCAGATCATTTATAAAAATCACAAAGAGTAACTGTCCCCGAACAGATCCCTGAGGCACTCCACTGATCACTGTCCTCTGTGCAGAATATGACCCATCTACAATCACTCCTAGCCTTCTGTGGGCAAGCCAGTATTGCATTGACAATGCAATGTCCCCTTGGATCCCATGCCTCCTTACTTTCTCAGTAAGCGTTGCATTGCATACCTTGTCAAATGCCTTGCTGAAATCCATATACACCACATCTACTGCTCTACCTTCATCAATGTGTTCAGTCACATCCTCAAAAAATTCAATCAGGCATGACCTGCTTTTGACAAAGTCATGCGGACTACTCCTAATCATATTATGCCTCTACAAATTTTCATAAATCCTGCCTCTCAGGATCTTCTCCATCAACTTACCAACCACTGAAGTAAGACCTATAATTTCTTGGGCTATCTCAACTCCCTTTCTTGAATAATGGAACAACATCCACAACCCTCCAATTCTCCAGAACCTCTCCTGTCCCCATTGATGCCAGAGGTTCAGCAATCTCTTCCTTTGCTTCCCACAGTAGCCTGCAGTACATCTCATCCAGTCCCGGTGACTTATCCAACTTGATGCTTTTCAAAAGCTCCAGCACATCCTCTTCCTTTATATCTACATGTTCAAGCTTTTCAGTCCGCAATAAGTCATCCTTAAAATCACCAGGATCTTTTTCTGTAGTGAATACCGAAGCAAAGTATTCATTAAGTACTTCTGCCACCTCCTCCAGTTCATACATACTTTCCCACTGTCACACTTGATTGGTCCTATTCTCTCATGTCTTATCCTGTTGCTCTTCATGTACTTGTAGAATGCCTTGGGGTTTTCCTTAATCCTGTCCGCCAAGACCTTCTTATGGCCCCTTCTGGCTCTTCTAATTTCATTCTTAAGCTCTTTTCTGCTCGCCTGATAATCTTCTGGATCTCTATCATTACCTAGTTTTTTGAATCTTTCGTAAGCTTTTCTGTTCTTCTTGACTAGATTTTCAACAGCCTTTGTACACCACCATTCCTGTACCCTACCATCCTTTCCCTCTCTCATTGGAACATACCTATGCAGAATGCTACGCAAATATCTGCTGAACATTTGCCATATTGCCAGGTATATGGAGGAATTTAAGGTGGGGGGTTATATGGGAGGCAGGGTTTAAGTGTCGGCACAACGTTGTGGGCCATAGGGCATGTACTGTGCTGTACTATTCTATGCTCTATATTCTAAGTTTCTGTCATACATTTCCCCAAGAACATCTGTTCCCAATTTTTGCTTCCAAGTTCCTGACTGATAGCTTCATATTTCCCCTTACTCCAATTGAACGCTTTCCTAACTTGTCTGTTCCTATCCCGCTCCAATACTATGGTAAAGGAAATAGAATTGTGATCGCTATCTCCAAAATGCTCTCCCACTGAGAGACCTGACAACTGACCAGGTCCATTGCCCAATACCAGATCAAATACAACCTCTCCTCTTGTAGGGTTATGTGACCCTCAGGCTTGGCCAGTACGTGTTTGTCGAGGGGAAGACAACTTCTGGCCCCGCCAAACTGAGAAATCTCGTTTGTGTGGATGCTGCGTGATGTGTTGCCCTGTTACAAATCCACACTGAAAAATATCAGACAGTACACCATATACAATTAACTGATTGAACTTCATATATCTTAATCTGAATATAGGGTTAGTAAAGAAAATATAAAGAAAAAGGGCCCATTTTAAGAGTTAAGTCAAAAGTGCAAGTTGGAGCTCACAAATACATCCATTCAGCAATCTCTTCCTTTGCTTCCCACAGTAGTCTGGGGTACATCCCATCCGGTCCCAGTGACTTATCCAACTTCATGCTTTCCAAAAGCTCCAGCACATCCTCTTCTTTAATATCAACATTCTCACGCTTTTCAGTTCATTGCAAGTTATCCCAACAATTGGCAGGATCCGTTTCCATCATGAATACTGAAGCAAAGTGTTCATTAAGTACCTCCGCTATTTCTTCCGGCTCCACATACACCTTTCCACTATCACACTTGTTTGGTCCTATTCTCTCACGTCTTATCCTCTTGCTCTTCACATACTTGTAGAATGACTTGGGGTTTTCCTTAATCCTGTCTGCCAATGCCTTCTCATGGACCCTTCTGGCTCTCCTAATTTCATCCTTAAAATCCTTCCTGCTAGCCTTATAATCTTCTGGATCTCTATCATTAACTAGTTTTATGAACCTTTCGTAAGCTCTTTTTCTTGACTAGATTTCCAACAGCCTTTGTACACCACGGTTCCTGTACCCTACCATAATTTCCCTGTCTCATTGGAATGTATCTATGCAGAACTCCACACAAATATCCCCTAAACAGTTGCCACATTTCCTCCACACGTTTCCCTGAGAACATCTGTTCCCAATTTACGCTTCCAAGTTCCTGCCTGATAGCCTGATATTTCCCCTTACTCCAGTTAAACATGGTCCTAACTTATCTATTCCTATCCCTTTCCAATGCTATGGTAAAGGAGATAGAATTGTGATCACTATCTCCAAAATGCTCTCCCACTGAGAGATCTGACACCTCACCAGGTTCATTTCCCAATACCAGATCAAGTACAGCCTCTCCTCTTGTAGGTTTATCTACATATTGTGTCAAGAAACCTTCTTGAACACACCTAACAAACTCCGCCCCATCTGAACCCCTCATTCTAGGGACATGCCAATCAATATTTGGGAAATTAAAGTCTCCCACCATGACAACCCTGTTATTATTACACCTTTCCACAATCTGTCTCCCTTTCTGCTCCTCGATGTCCCTGTTACTATTGCATGATTTATAAAAAAACACCCAGTAGAGTTATTGACCCCTTCCTGTTCCTAACTTCCACCCACAGAGACTCAGTAGACAATCCCTCCATGACTTCCTCCTTTTCTGCAGCCGTGACACTATCTCTGATCAACAGTGCCACGCCCCCACCTCTTTTGTCTCCCTCCCTGTCCTTTCTGAAACATCTGAAGCCTGCTACTCTAAGTAACCATTCCTGATCCTGAGCCATCCAAGTCTCTATAATGGCCACCACATCATATCTCCAAGTACTGATCCACACTCTAAGCTCATCTACTTTGTTCATTATACTCCTTGCAATAAAGTAGACATATCTCAAAACATCGGTCTGAGCGCATCCCTTCTCGATCACCTGCCTATCCTCCCTCTCACATTGTCTACAAGCTTTCTCTATTTGTGAGCCAACCTCCTCTTCCCCAGTCTCTTCAGTTCGGTTCCCACCCTCCAACAATTCTAGTTTAAACTCTCCAGTAGCCTTATCAAACCTCCCCACCAGGATATTGGTCCCCCTGGGATTCAAGTGCAATCCGTCCTTTTTGTACAGGTCACACCAGCCCCAAAAGAGGTCCCAATGATCCAGAAATCTGAATCCCTGCCCCCTGCTCGAATCCCTCAGCCACGCATTTATCCTCCATCTCACTCTATTCCTATTCTCACTGTCGCATGGCACAGACAGTAATCCTGAGATTACTAATTTTGTGGTCCTGCTTCTCAACTTCCTTCGTAACTCCCTGTCATCTTTTTTCAGGACCTCTTCCCTTTTCCTACCTATGTCATTGGTACCAATATGTACCACAACCTCTGGCTGCTCTCCTTCCAACTTCTGAATATCATGGATGTTATTGTGTCCGCTGCTCCTACTGCAGCCTCCATTGGTGAGACACATTGTAAATCGGGGGACCACTTTGTCAAGCATCTCTGCGCCATTCACCAAAAGCACAACTTCCTGATGGCTAAAGATTTTACTTCCAATCCCCATTCTCCAGCCAACCTGTTGGTCCATTGCCTCCTCTTGTGCCATCCTCCAACCTGATGGCATAAATATCGATTTTCTCTTCCATTCAAAAAAATTCCCTTCCCCTTCCCTCTTGTTCTTTTCCGCCCTCTGACTCCTTACCTCTCCTCACCTGCCGATCCCTCCTCCTTCCCTTCCCCATAGTCCACTTCCCTCTCCTCAGCTGCCGATCCCTCCTCCTTCCCTTCCCCATAGTCCACTTCCCTCTCCTCAGCTGCCGATCCCTCCCCCTTCCCTTCCCCATAGTCCACTTCCCTCTCCTCAGCTGCCGATCCCTCCCCCTTCCCTTCCCCATAGTCCACTTCCCTCTCCTCACCAGCCGATCCCTCCCCCTTCCTTTCCCCATAGTCCACTTCCCTCTCCTCAGCTACCGATCCCTCCCCCTTCCCTACCCCATAGTCCACTTCCCTCTCCTCAGCTACCGATCCCTCCCCCTTCCCTACCCCATAGTCCACTTCCCTCTCCTCAGCTGCCGATCCCTCCCCCTTCCCTTCCCCATAGTCCACTTCCCTCTCCTCAGCTACCGATCCCTCCCCCTTCCCTACCCCATAGTCCACTTCCCTCTCCTCAGCTGCCGATCCCTCCCCCTTCCCTTCCCCATAGTCCACTACCCTCTCCTCAGCTACCGATCCCTCCCCCTTCCCTACCCCATAGTCCACTTCCCTCTCCTCAGCTGCCGATCCCTCCCCCTTCCCTTCCCCATAGTCCACTACCCTCTCCTCAGCTGCCGATCCCTCCCCCTTCCCTTCCCCATAGTCCACTTCCCTCTCCTCAGCTGCCGATCCCTCCCCCTTCCCTTCCCCATAGTCCACTTCCCTCTCCTCACCAGCCGATCCTTTCCCCATAGTCCACTACCCTCTCCTCAGCTGCCGATCCCTCCTCCTTCCCTTCCCCATAGTCCACTTCCCTCTCCTCACCAGCCGATCCCTCCCCCTTCCCTACCCCATAGTCCACTTCCCTCTCCTCACCAGCCGATCCCTCCCCCTTCCCTACCCCATAGTCCACTTCCCTCTCCTCAGCTGCCGATCCCTCCCCCTTCCCTTCCCCATAGTCCACTTCCCTCTCCTCACCAGCCGATCCCTCCCCCTTCCTTTCCCCATAGTCCACTTCCCTCTCCTCAGCTGCCGATCCCTCCTCCTTCCCTTCCCCATAGTCCACTTCCCTCTCCTCACCAGCCGATCCCTCCCCCTTCCTTTCCCCATAGTCCACTACTCTCTCCTCAGCTGCCGATCCCTCCTCCTTCCCTTCCCCATAGTCCACTTCCCTCTCCTCACCAGCCGATCCCTCCCCCTTCCCTACCCCATAGTCCACTTCCCTCTCCTCACCAGCCGATCCCTCCCCCTTCCCTACCCCATAGTCCACTTCCCTCTCCTCAGCTGCCGATCCCTCCTCCTTCCCTTCCCCATAGTCCACTTCCCTCTCCTCACCAGCCGATCCCTCCCCCTTCCCTTCCCCATAGTCCACTTCCCTCTCCTCAGCTGCCGATCCCTCCTCCTTCCCTTCCCCATAGTCCACTTCCCTCTCCTCACCAGCCGATCCCTCCCCCTTCCCTACCCCATAGTCCACTTCCCTCTCCTCAGCTGCCGATCCCTCCCCCTTCCCTTCCCCATAATCCACTTCCCTCTCCTCACCAGCCGATCCCTCCCCCTTCCCTACCCCATAGTCCACTTCCCTCTCCTCAGCTGCCGATCCCTCCCCCTTCCCTTCCCCATAGTCCACTTCCCTCTCCTCAGCTGCCGATCCCTCCTCCTTCCCTTCCCCATAATCCACTCTCCTCCTCTACCAGATTTCTTCCTCTCCAGCCTTTACCATTCTGTCCACCTGCCTTCACCTATTTCATTCTCGCTATCCACCTTCCCCTCCCCCATCTTTGTTATTCTGACAGCTTTCCTTTCCAGTCTTTAAGAAGTGTCTCAGCTCAAAACATCAACTGTTTATTCATTTCCATGGACACCGCCTGGCCTACTGAGATCCTGCAGCATCTTGTGTGTCTTGCTCTGGATTTCCAGCATCTGCAGAACCTCTTGTGTTTCTGCATTAAATTCCACCTGCCATTGCCCCACCACACTCACCAGGCACTCTGTGTATGACATAACCCCACCTGCACCAGCTTTTGTGTCGTCAATCAGCACCGATGCCTGTGGCACACCTCCAGCCACTGGCTTACATCTGACATTCTTCCAGTCGGTGGAGAACCCAGGTCATGTCAAAGAATGGAGACATTGTAAATCTGCAGGAAAGCAGAAGCTGTGGAACATGCAGAGGGTGGAGGGAGGGAGACACGCTGACCGGTAGTGAACGAGAAAATCTGGAATAGTTGGTCAGGCATGAGGGTGAGGGCAGAGTCCGTGTTCTTCGGAGAGATGGAGAAGTGTCTGAATGGCAGCAGTTTGCAATAAGTGTGATACCGGTTTCCTTTTTCTTCCCGCAAGCGAGGAGGAATCTGACAGGCTGAATGGTGCTGTGGCCAGTGACTGTTGTGTCTCATTGTAGTGTGAAGACAGCAAGCTGCAGAGGCTGTACAAAGCTCTGAAGAAGACTGGCGACAAGTTTGCAGATGGATTCCCCTCCTGCCTCACTCTGACTCTTCACACAAGCTCTCGCTACATTGGATACTTCCTGGACGATGCAAGTACTGACGTCATCAAGCAGTTTGCCCTGGCCTTCTGTGAGGCAGCAGCCAAACTGGCAGGTACAAGTTCCCTCACATCCACTCTCATCAAATTTAGAAACATAGAAAACCTACAGCACAATACAGGCCCTTCAGCCCACAATGCTGTGCCAAACATGTCCTTACCTTAGGAATTACTAGGCTTACCAATAGCCCTCTATTTTACAAAACTCCATGGACCTATCCAGGAGTCTCTTAAAAGACCCTATCGTATCCGCCTCCACCACCATCGCCGGCAGCCCATTCCACGTTCTCACCACTCTCTGCATAAAAAACTTATCCCTGACATCTCCTCAGTACCTACTTCCAAGCACCTTAAACCTGTGTCCTCTCGTGCTAGCCATTTCAGCCCTGGGAAAAAGCCTCTGACTATCTACACGGTCAAAGCCTCTCAGCACCTTATACACCTCTATCAGGTCACCTCTCATCCTCTGTCGCTCCAAGGAGAAAAGGCCGAGTTCACTCAACCTATTCTCATAAGGCATGCTCCCCAATCTAGGCAACATCCCTGTAAATCTCCTCTGCACCCTTTCTATAGTTTCCACATCCTCCCTGCAGAGAGGCGACCAGAACTGAGCACAGTACTCCAAGTGGGGTCCGACCAGGATCCTATATAGCTGCAACATTACCTCTCGGCTCTTGAACTCAATCCCACAGTTGATGAAGGCCAATACACCATACGCCTTCTCAACTACAGAGTCAACCTGCACAGCAGCTTTGAGTGTCCTTTGGACCCCAAGATCCCTCTGATCCTCCAGACTGTCAAGAGTCTTATCATTAGTACTATATTCTGCCATCATATTTGATCTACCAAAATGAACCACCTCACACTTATCTGGGTTGAACTCCATCTGCCACTTCTCAGGCCAATTATGCATCCTATCAATGTCCCGCTGTAACCTCTGACAGCCGTCCACACCACCCACAGTACCCCAACCTATCAGCAAATTTACTAAACCATCCCTCCACTTCCTCATCCAGGTCATTTATAAAAATCACGAAGAGTAAGGGTCCCAGAACAGATCCCTGAGGCACACCACTAGTGACCAACCTCCATGCAGAATATGACCCGTCTACAACCACTCTTTGCCTTCTGTGGGCAAGGAAACTCGGGATCCGCAAAGCAATATCCCCTTGGATCCCATGCTTCCTTACTTTCTCAATAAGCCTTGCATGGGGTACCTTATCAAATGCCTTGCTGAAATCCAAAAACACTACATCTACTGCTCTTCCTTCGTCAATGTGTTTAGTCACATCCTTAAAGAATTCAATCAGGCTCATAAGGCACAACCTGCCTTTCACAAAGCCATGCTGACTATTCCTAATCATACTATGCCTTTACCAACCACTGAACTCATGGGTCTATAATTTCCTGGGCTATCCCTACTCCCTTTCTTGAACAAGGGAACAACATCTGCAACCCTCCAATTCTCCGGAACCTCTCCTGTCCCCACTGATGATGAAAAGATCATTGCCAGAGGCTCAGCAAACTCCTCTCTCGTCTCCCACAGTAGCCTGGGGTACATCTCATCTGATCCCAGTGACTTATCCAACTTGATGCTTTCTAAAAGCTTCTTAACGTCTATATACTCAAGCTTTTCAGTCCACTGTAAGTCATCGTTACAATCACCAATTTCCTTTTCCGTAGTGAATACTGAAGCAAAAATACCTCTGCTATTTCCTCTGGTTCCATACACACTTTCCCACTGTCACACTTGATTGGTCCTATTCTCTCACATCTTATCCACTTGCTCCTCACAAACTTGTAGAATGCCTTGGTAACGTGAGTGAATCTGCAGATGCTGGAAATAAATAAAAACACAAAATGCTAGCAGTACTCACCAGGCCCTCCTGATGAAGGTTTTCGGCCCGAAACGTCGTCACTACCTTCTCCCATAGATGCAGTCTGGCCTAATGAGTTCTGCCAGCATTTTGTGTTTTTGTAGAATGCTTTGGTGTTTTCCTTAATCTTGCTCACCAAGGCCTTCTCATGGCCCCTTCTGGCTCTCCTAGTTTCATTCTTAAGCTCCTTCCTGCTAGCCTTATTATCTTCTAGATCTCTATCATTAACTAGATTTTTTTTAAAACTTTTTGTAAGATTTTCTTTTTTTCTTGATTAGATTTTCAACTGCCTTTGTACACCATGGTTCCTGTACCCTACCACCCTTTTCCTGACTCATTGGAACGTACCTATGCAGAACCCCACGCAAATATCCCCTGAATATTTGCCACATTTCTGCCGTATATTTCCCTGAGACCATGTGCCCCAATTTATGCTTCCAAGTTCCCAACTGATAGCTTCATATTTCCCCTTACACCAATGAAACATTTTCCAAACTTGTCTGTTCCTATTCCTCTCCAATGCTATGGTAAAGGAGATAGAATTGTGATCACTGTCTCCAAAATGCTCTCCCACTGAGAGATCTGACACCTGACCAGGCTCCTTTCCCAATACCAGATCAAGTACAGCCTCTCCTCTTGTGGGCTTATCTACATTTTGTGTCAGAAAAGCTTCCTGAACACACCTAACAAACTCCATAACATCTAAACCCTTTGATCTAGGGAGCTGCCAATCAATATTGAGGAAATTAAAATCTCCCATCACGACAACTCTGTTATTACTGCACTGTTCCAGAATCTGTCTCCCTATCTGATCCTCAATGTCCCTGTTATTAATAGGTGGTGTATAAAAACACCCAGTAGAGTTATTGACCCCTTCCTGTTTCTAACTTACACCCACAGAGACTCTATAGACAACCTCTCCACTACTTCCTCCTTTTCTGCAGCCATGACACTATCTCTGATCAACAGTACCACGCCCACCTCTTTTGCCTCCCTCCCTGTCCTTTCTGAAACATCTAAAGCCTGGCACTCTAAGTTGCCATTTCTACCCTTGAGTCATCCAAATCTCCGTAATGGCCACAACATTATAGCTCCAGGTACTGATCCACACTCTAAATTCATTTGCTTTGTTCATGATATTCCTTGCATTAAAATAGACACATCGCAAACGATCAGTCTGAGCCCATCCCTTCTCTATCACCTGCCTCTCCCTCTCACACTGCCTACAAGCTTTCTGTATTTGTGAGACAACTGCCTCTTCATCTCTTCAGTTCCGTTTAAACTCTCCCCAGTAGCTTTAGCAAATCTGCCCACCAGGATATTGGTCCCCCTTGGATTCAAGTGCAACCTGTCTTTATTGTACAGGTTATGCCTGCTCCAAAAGAAGTCCCAATGATCCCTGTCCCACTCCAAACTTTCAGCCAAACATTTGTCCTCCACCTCACTCTATTTCTGTCCTCACTGTGGCGTGGCACAGGCAGTAATCCTGAGATTGCTACACTTTCATTTCTGCTTCTCAGCTTCTTTCCTAACTCCCTGTAGTCTGTTTTCAGGACCTCCTCCCTTTTCCTGCCAATGTCGTTGGTACTAACATGTACCAGACCTCTGGCTGTTCACCTTCCTACTTCAGGATATCATGGATGCGATCAGAAACATCCCAGACCCTGGCACCTGGGAGGCAAACTACCATCCATGTTTCTTTCCTGCATCCACAGAATCACCTGTCTGACCCCCTAACCATAGAGTCCTCTATCACATTTGTTAGTTAGATGACCCTGACAGAGGAAGCCACCCCATTCAAATATCTCACATCTCCAGCTCTTTTCCACCACCCTCTGTCTTCACCACAAAACTTCCCTCAAGGTGGAGGAGCCTCGGCACTCAGGCAGAGCTCTAGTTCCAATCAGCTGGCCAGTGACAAGACTCCTCCTCTCACCCTCGAAATCTCTGACACAGGTTTTGTATAACACTACCTTTGTGAAAAGTTCCCACTCCGTAACCCTCTTAATTTAGGTTCCTCTGTCCGGTCACTTTGCTTGAATTTTACTCCCCCTCTGTCTCAGCTCAAAATTCCCCACCACAGGACACTGAGTTCTCCGACTGACTTGCTGCCCCACTGGATGTTGTTTGCGTAGCAGAGGGATGGAGGATTCTGGGGAAAGGACAAGTAGATGAGCGGCCAGATGAACAGTGGAGCAGTCTCGATGGGCCCAATGGCCAACTAGTGCTCCTAGTCGTAAAGTGAAAACCACAATATCAAAGATTAAAGCTCTGGTTTCACACTTCTTTTAAAAATACAGATGCAGCTTAGCTCTGTATTCCTCTGATATACATTTATCCACCTACTATGTCAACTGGAGTTACAAATGTTTCTTCCTATAAGAAATAGGGATAGGATTAGGCCATTCAGCCCATCATGTCAGCACCACCGTTCCATCATCACTGATCCCGGATCTCACTTAACCCCTACACCCTCCTTCTTGACATATCCTTTGATACCCTGACCAATCTGGCTAAAGGATGCCTGCCATTGGAGTTGAATGTCCAAGGATATATGGTGTCTCGGAAAGATAGGTTAGTAGGCAGAGGGCGTGGTGTGGCCCTGTGTATAAGAAATAATATTAAATCATTGGAAAGAGATAGAAACATAGAAAACCTACAGCACAATACAGGCCATATACACAAAATGCTGGTGGAACACAGCAGGCCAGGCAGCATCTATAAGGAGAAGCACTGTCGATGTTTCAGGCCGAAACCCTTTGTCAGGACTAATTGAAAGAAAAGATAGTAAGAGATTTAAAAGTAGTGGGGGGAGGGGGAAATGCGAAATGATAGGAGAAGACCGGAGGGGGTGGGATGAAGCTAAGAGCTGGAAAGGTTGATTGGCGAAAATAATACAGAGCTGGAGAAGGGAAAGGATCATGGGACGGGAGGCCTCAGGAGAAAGAAAGGGGGAGTGGGGGAAGCACCAAAGGGAGATGGAGAACAGGCAAACAACTAAATATGTCAGGGATGGGGTAAGAAGGGGAGGAGGGGCATTAACAGAAGTTAGAGAAGTCAATGTTCATGCCATCAGGTTGAAGGCTACCCAGCTAGTATATAAGGTGTTGTTCCTCCAACCTGAGTTTGGATTCTTTTTGACAGTAGAGGAGGCCATGGATAGACATACCAGAATGGGAATGGGACGTGGAATTAAAATGTGTGGCCACTGGGAGATACTGCTTTTTCTGACGGACCGAACGTAGGTGTTCAGCGAAACAGTCTCCCAGTCTGTGTCGGGTCTCACCAATATGTAAAACGCCACACCAGGAGCACCGGATGCAGTATACCACACCAGCCAACTCACAGGTGAAGTGTTGCCTCACCTGGAAGGACTGTCTGGGGCCCTGAATGGTGGTGAGGGAGGAAGTGTAAGGGCAGGTGTAGCACTTGTTCCGTGTACAAGGATAAGTGCCAGGAGGGAGATCAGTGGAAAGGGATGGGGGGGGAGGGAGCGAGTGGACAAGGGAGTCGCATAGGGAGCGATCAGTGGCCACACATTTTAATTCCACATCCCATTCCCATTCTGATATGTCTATCCATGGCGTCCTCTACTGTAAAAATGAATCCAAACTCATGTTGGAGGAACAACACCTTATATACCGGCTGGGTAGCCTCCAACCTGATGGCATGAACATTGACTTCTCTAACTTCCGTTAATGACCCTCCTCCCATTCTTATCATTCATCCCCACTCCCTTGCCTTCTCCCCATACCCTTTGATGCCCTGGCTAATCAAGAACCTATCTATCTCTGCCTTAAATACACCCAATGACTTGGGCTCCACAGGTAACGAATTACACAGATTTACCACCCTCTGACTAAAGTAATTTCTTCATATCTCAGTTCTAACTGGGCAATCCTGAAGTTGTGCCCTCTTGTACCAGACTCCCCTACCATGGGAAATAACTTTGCCATATCTAATCTATTCAGTTCTTTTAACATTCGGAATGCTTCTATGAAATCGCTCTTCATTCTCCTGAACTCCAGGGAATACAGCCCAAGAGCTGCCAGACGTTCCTCATACAGTAACCCTTTCATTCCTGGAATCATTCTTGTGAATCTTCTCTGAACCCTCTCCAATGTAAGTATATCCTTTCTAAAATAAGGAGCACAAAACTGCACACAATACTCCAAGTGTGGTCTCACAAGTGCCTTATAGAGCTTCAACCTCACATCCCTGCTCATATTCTATACTTCTGGAAATGAATGCCAACATTGCATTTCCCTTCTTCACCACCGACTCAACCTGGAGGTTAACCTTTAGGGTATCCTGTACAAGAACTCCCAAGTCCCTTTGCATCTCTGCATTTTGAATTCTCTCCCCATCTAATTAATAGTCTCCCCATTTATTTATTCTACCAAAGTGCATGACCATACATTTCCAACATTGGATTTCATTTGCCACTTCTTTGCCCATTCCCCTAAACCATCTAAGTCTCTCTGCAGGCTCTCTGTTTCCTCAACACTACCCGCTCCTCCACCTAAAGCAGCCAGTGAGTGATTGGGCCAGTGAAGGAGTGGAGATTTGAGGCTTTGACTCGCGAGATTCTGGCAGTTTTGGCAGTTGGACTGTGCAATCAAGTCAATCAAGGTTTGAATAGCTCAGTCTCAGCAGAAAGCAGCTGATTGGGCAATTGAGGTCAGGTGACCAAGCAGTTTGAAAAGCTCAAATGAATAAATAGAGGGTTACCTCAAGTGGAGTGGCCTGTGGAAAGTGGTCAGTGAGTGAGCCAGCCAGCGAAGGAGTGGAGATTTGAGGCTTTGACTCGAGAGATTCTGGCAGTTTTGGCAGTTGGACTGTGCAATCAAGTCAATCAAGATTTGAAAAGCTCATACTCAGCCAAAAGCAGCTGATTGGGCAATCAAGGTCAGGTGACCAAGCAGTTTGAAAAGCTCAAACGAATAAATAGAGGGTTACCTCAAGCAGAGCAGCCTGTGGAAAGTGGCCAGTGAGTGGAGATTTGAGGTTTTGACTGGAGAGACTTTGATGAGAAAAGGCTGAGGATGAGCTTCACTCAAAGTGAGGTAAGGCCAGGTAAGTTCCTTTCAAAGGAGAAAGTTTCAAAAGTTGAGGCAAGTATTGGGTAGGTCATGGCAGCTGAGATTGGCCCTGTGGTTTGTTCATCCTGCAGCATGTGGGAAATCAGGGATACTTCCAGTGTCCCTGATGACTGTGCGTGCAGGAAGTGTGTCCAACTGCAGCTTCTGGCAGACCGCATTGAGTGTCTGGAGCTGCGATTGGATTCATACTGGAGCATCCATGATGCTGAGAAAGTCGTGAATCGCACGTTCAGTGAGTTGGCCACACCGCAGGTAAAGGCTACACAGGCAGAAAGGGAAGGGGTGGCCACTTAGACAGCGTAGCAGTAGGCAGGTAATGCAGGAGTCCCCTGAGGTAATCTCCCTCCTAAACAGATATACTGTTTTGGATACTGTTAGGGGAGATGTCTCATCAGGGGAAGGCAGCAGCAGCCGAGTTCATTGTACCATGGGTGGCTCTGCGGCACAGGAGGGAAAGAAAAGGAGTGGGAGAGCTATAGTGATAGGGGATTCAATTGTAAGGGGAATAGATGGGCATTTCTGCGGTCGTAAACGAGACTCCAGGATGGTATGTTGCCTCTCTGGTGCAAGGGTCAAGGATGTCTCTGAGCAGCTGCAGGACATTCTGGAGTGGGAGGGTGAACAGCCAGTGGTCGTGGTGCATATAGGTACCAACGATATAGGTAAAAAATGGGATGAGGTCCTACAAGGTGAATTTAGGGAGTTAAGAGATAAACTGAAAAGTAGGACCACAAAGGTAATAATCTCTGGATTACTACCAGTGCCACGTGCTAGTCAGAGTAGAAATAGGAAGATATTTCAGATGAATACGTGGCTTGAAAAATGGAGCAAGGGGGAGGGATTCAAATTTCTGGGGCATTGGAACCAGTTCTGGGGGAGGTGGGACTGGTATAAACAGGACGGTCTGCACCTGGGCTGGACTGGAACCAATGTCCCAGGGGGACCATTTGCTACTGCTGTTCAGCAGGCTTTAAACTCGTGTGGCAGGGGTTGGGAACAAGTGCAAGAGAGAACGAGAGACAGAGGGGTGTAAAATGAGGGTAGAAGCAAAAAGTAGTAAGGTGAAAAGTAAAAGTGGCAGGCAGGCAAATCCAGGGCAAAAAAAGGACATGTCCTTTTATTGAGTCATAGAAAAGTACAGCACAGAAACAGGCCACTCAGTCCATCTAGTCTGTGCTGAACCATTTAAACTGCTTCATCCCATCGACCTGCACTCAGACTATATCCATTCACGTGTCTATGTCCTGCCATTCATTCTCCTGCCATCAATGTGTCTATCCAAATTTCTATTAAACGTTGAAATCAAGCTCGCATGCACCACTTCTGCTGGCAGCTCATTCCACACTCTAACAACCCTCTGAGTGAAGACATTTCCCCTTATGTTCCCCTTAAACTGTTCTCCTTTTGCCTTTAACCCATGACCTCTAGTGAGAGCCACCCCCAACCTCAGTGGAAAAAGCCAGCTTGCATTTACACTATCTAACCCCTCATAATTTTGTCTACCTCAATCAAATTTCATCTCAATCATCTGCATTCTAAGGAATACAATCCTATCCTGTTCCACCTTTCCTTATAAATCAGTTCCTCCAGACCTTGCAACATTCTTGTATATTTTCCATGTACTATTTCAGCCCTACCTGCATCCTTCCTGCAGGTAGGTGACTAAAACTGCACACAATACTTGAAATTATGTCTCACCAGCATCTTGTACAACTTCAGCATAACACCCCATCTCCTGTACTCAGTACTTTGATTTATGAAGGCCAATGTGCCAAAAGTTTTATTTTATCACCCAATCTACCTGTGACACCACTTTCAACGAATTATGGACCTGTATTCCCAGATCCCTTTGTTCTACCACACTTATCAATACCCTGCTGTTCACTGTGTAAGACCTACCCCAGTTGGTTCTACTAAATTGCAACACCTTGCACTTGTCGGCATTAAATTCCATCTGCTATTTTCAGCCCTTTTTCCAGCTGGTCCAAATCCCACTGTAAGCTCCAATAGTGTTCCTCACTGTCCACTGCACCTCCAGTCTTGGTGTCATCCACAAGTTTGTTGAGTTAGTTAACTACATTATCATCCAGGTCATCGATATACAGTAGATGACAAACAACGATGTTACAAGGATGTTGCCTGGATTGGGGAGCATGCCTTATGAGAATAGGTTGAGTGAACTCTGCCTTTTCTTCTTGGAGCGATGGAGGATGAGAGGTGACCTGATAGAGGTGTATAAGATGATGAGAGGCATTGATCATGTGGATAGTTGGAGGCTTTTCCCAGGGCTGAAATGGTTGCCATAAGAGAACGTAAGTTAAGGTGCTGGGGAGTAGGTACAGAGGAGGTGTCAGGGGTCAGGTTTTTACTCAGAGTGCTGAGTGCGTGGAATGGGCTGCTGGCAACAGTGATGGAAGCGGATACGATAGGGCCTTTTAAAAGGCTTTTAGATAGGTACATGGAGCTTAGTAAAATAGAGGACAATAGGTAAGCCTAGTAATTTCTAAGGTAGGGATGTGTTCAACACAACTTTGTGGGCCGAGGGTCCTGTATTATGCTGTAGGTTTTCTATGTTTCTAAAGGCAGACAGAGTACTAATCCCTGTGGCACACCATTAGTTACAAGCCTCCAGTCAGAAATGCAATCATGTTCTACCACTCTCTGGCTTCTCCCACAAAGCCAATGCTTAATCCAATTTACTAGCTCATCTTGAATGCCGGCCAACTAAATCTTGTCCAATTTCCCATGCGGGACCTGGTCAAATGCCTTGCTAAAGTCCATGCACACAACCTCCACTGTCTTTCCTTCATCAACTTTCCTGGTAACTTCCTCAAAAAAATCTGCAAGGTTGGTTAGACATGACCTACCACACACAAAGCCATGCTGACTTCCCCAAATCAGTCCCCCGTCTATCTAAATATTCAAATATCAGGTCCCTTAGAATACATTACAATAACTTTCCCACTACTGACATCAGGCTCACTGGCCTATAATTTCCTGGTTTGCTTTCAGAGCCTTTCTTAAACAGTGAACAAGTTTAGCTATCCTCCAATTCCCTGGTACCTCACCTGTCACTAAGGATGATTTAAATATCTCTGCAAGGGCCCCTGCAGTTTCTGCACTTGCCTCTAACAGGGTCCAAGGAAACACCTTGTCCGGCCCTGGGGATTTATCAACCCTAAATTGCTTCAGGACAGCAAACACCTCCTCCTCTGTAACCTGAACAGTGTCCATGACCTTGCTACTGATTGGCCTAATTTCTATACACTCTGTTTCTCTCTTCCGAGTAAATACAGATACAAGAAATACATTTTATGTCACTCTCATCAACTTTGCTTCCACACATGGATTACCATTCTGATCTTCCAGAGGACCAATTTTGTCCAATACAATCCTTTTGCTCTTAACATCTAGGAATTCTCCTTCACCTTGTCTGCAAAAGGGCAACTCACACCTTCCTCAAATCCTCCTGATTTCTTTATTAAGTGTTCTCTTTCATTTGTCATACTCTGTAATACCTTGATTGTTCCTGTCTGCTTATACCTGGTAGGTACCTCCTTTTTCCTTAACCAGGGCTTCACTATCTCTTGAAATCCAAGGTTCCCTAAACCTGTTATCTCTGCCTTTTATTTTGACAGAAACGTATAATCTCTGTACTGTCAAGTTTTCACTTTTGAAGGCATCCCACTTACCAAGTAACCTTTGCCAGAAACCACCTGTCCCAGTCCACACTTGCCAGATTCTTTCAGATGCCATCAAAATTGGCTTTTCTCCAATTTAGAATCTCAATCTAAGGACCAGACCTACAGTGCCTATAAAAAAATATTCACCGCCCCACCCCCCTTTGGAAGTTTCCATGCTTTATAGTTAAAACATTGATTCACAGTGGATTTAATTTGGCTTTTTTGACACTGTTCAACAGAAAAAGATCACTCTACTGAGTGATCTAAATTAATTACAAATATAAAACACAAAATAATTGATTGCATAAGTATTCACCCCTTCAAGTCAGTATTTAGTAGATGTGTCTTAGGCAGCAATTACAGCCTTTGAGTCTGTGGCTAGGTCTCTATCAGCTTTGCACATCTGGACACTGCATTTTCCCCCATCCTTCTTTACAAAACTGCTTAAGCTCTGTCAGATTGCATGGGAATCATGAGTGAACAGCCCTTTTCCAGTCCAGACACAAATTCTCAATTGGATTGAGGTCTGGACTCTGACTTGGCCTTGCCAGGACATTAACTTTATTGTTCTTAAGCCATTCCTGTGTAGCTTTGGCTTTATGCTTGGGGTCTTTGTCTTGCTGGAAAACGAATCTCCCAAGTTGCAGTTCTCTTGCAGACTACATCAGGGTTTCCTCCCTGTATTTTACTGCATTCATTTTACCCTCTGCCTTTACAAGCCTTCCAGGGTCTGCTGCAGTGAAGCATCCCCACAGAATGATGCAGTCACCACCATACTTCATAGTAGCGATGGTGTGTTTTTGATTATGTGTGGTGTTTGGCTTATGCCAAACATAGCATTTAGTCTGATGGCCAAAAAGCTCAATTTTGGTTTCATCAGACCATATAACATTCTTCCACTGACTTTAAAGTCTCCCACATGCCTTCTGGTAGACTCTAGCCGAGAATTCATGTGAGTTTTTTTTCAACATTGGCTTTCTCTTTGCCACTCTCCCATGAAGCTGCGACTGGTAAAGCACCCAGGCAACAGCTGTTATATGCACAGTCTCTCCCATCTCAGCAACTGAAGCTTGTAACTCCTCCAGAGTTGTCATCGGTCTCGTGGTGGCCTCCCTCACTAGTCCCCTTCTTGCACGGTCACTCAGTTTTTGAGGACAGCCTGCTCTAGGCAGACTTACAGCTGTGCTGTATTATTTCTCTTTAATGATTGGCTTTACTACTCCAAGGAATATTCAGTGATTTGGACATTTTCTTGTATCCATCTCCTGACTTATGTTTTTCAATAACCTTTTTGTGGAGTTGCTTTGAGTGTTCTTTTGTCTTCATGGTGTAGTTTTTGCCAGGATACTGACTTGCCAGCAGTTGGACCTTCCAAATACAAGTATATTTTTACTACAATCAATTGAAACACCTTGACTGTAGACCGATTTATGTATAGTTAGGACGCCTTCACTAACTATGTGACTTCTAAGACCAATTGGCTGCACCAGTGATAATTTGGTGTGTCCTATTAAAAGGGGTGAATACTTATGCAATTAATTATTTTCTGTTTTATATTTGTAATTAATTTAGATCACTTTGTAGAGATTTGTTTTTGTGTTAAAGTGAAAGAGTCTTTTTCTGTTGATCAGTGTCAAAAAAAGCCAAATTAACCCAGCGTGATTCAATATTGTAAAATTATAAAACATGAAAACTTCCAAGGGGACTAAATACTTTTTATAGGCACTGTATCTCTATGCTCTCAGCATATTTACTTTGAAACTAGTGGCATTGTGGTCACTGGATGCAAAGTGTCCCCCTACACAAACTTCTGTCACCTGCCCCGTCTCAGTCTCTAATTGGAGATCAAGCATTACGCTCTCTCTTGGGACTTCAATGTACTGATTAAGGAAAGTGTCCTGAACACATTTGACACACTCGATCCCATCTGATACTTTAACAGTATGGAAGTCGCTCTTTAAGAAATGTTTGATGTTTTGAGTCCTAAGGAAGGGTCCAGACATAGAACATTAACACTTCCTGTTCCCCGCAGATGAAGATTGACCCTCCGAGTTCCTCCAGCAGGTTAGTTTTAAGGCAGAGTTTTACTGCCCCATTCTCCAAATTCTCCATCAACAGCCTGCTATGTGACCCCAGAAGTAAAGGATTTGTTCATCCTCAACTACCTTCTGGGTCCTCACAACCATTTACCGTTCTGAACTCTAATGGGCCCTCTATTTCTCTGGTTATCCTCCTGCTCTACATACAAAGTTCTGGGACCTTTCTTGTTTAACCTACCAGAGATGTGACAGTCTATGCCCCTACACTCTCCTGACGTGGGAGCCCAATTACCACCCACCTCCAGACCAGTCCACCCTGCGCTCCAAGTGAACAAAGCCCAATAAACACATCCTGATAAATCTGCAGCCAACACTGTCCATCCTGGGTGGAATTGTCACTGAACCATGCTCTCTCTCTCACAGACTGTCAAGTGGAGGTCAGCAACAACCCCCTGCACCTCACCTTGTCTCATCGCTTCCTTCCCCAGCACCAGCGCGAGCTGGAGGCCAAAGCTCGCAGGATCAGTCTGGGGATGAACTGCAAGTGGGAGGCGGTCCTGTACTCCCGGGACATGCGCTTCGTGCACTACCAGGTACCTCCCATGGGAACCATGGGGGGGGGGGGAGAATGTTGGGGTAGATGGAAGGGGACGTCTCAGTCTGGGGATAAACTGCAGGTGGGAGGCGGTCCTGCACTACCAGGAGGGATGGATCATGGTGTGGGAGAGGGGAAGAAGTCAGTGTAGAAGGGAGATATTTCTGTAGGGCTGAACAGCTTTCAGTGCTGGGGGTGTGGGGGATGGGTCAATGTGGGATGAATGTGTCTATGGGGATGGGTGACCGGTCAGTGTGGAAGTGACGAGGATGGGTTGACCAGACAGTATGGGGCGGACGGGGTGGAGGGGGGGGGGAGCGCGAGGTAACCAGGCCTGCTTAGATCAGAACTACACTTCTAGTCCTGAGGAAATAGATGGAAGTTAGTGCAGACAATTGTGAGATGTTGCTCTTCAGTAGGGCCAACCACAGTAGGTCTTAACCAGCGAACAGTCGGCACTAAGGGGTGTGGTAGAACAAAGAGATCTGGAAATCCAGGTCCATAATTCATTGAAACTTGTGTCATAGGTAGATAGGGTCGTAAAGAAAGCTTTTGGCACATTGGCTTTCATAAATCAACGTACTGAGTACAGGAGATATGATATGTTAAAGTTGTATAAGATGCTGGTGAGGCCATATTTGGAAGATTGTGTGCAGGAAAGATGGAAAGAAGATTGAAGGAATATGGAGAAAATTTCCAAGGATATTGCTGGGACTTGAGGACCTGAGTTATAAGGAAAGGTTGAATAGGTTAGGACTTTGTTCCCTAGAGAATGGAAGAATGAAGAGGGATTTGAAAGAGGTAGACAAAATTATGAGGGTTATAGATAGATTAATGCAAGCAGGCTTTTCCCAGTGAAGTTGGGTGAGACAAGTACTAGAGGTCATGGGTTACAGGTGAAAGGTGAAGTGTTTAAGGGGAATCTGCAGGGGAACTACTTTACTCAGAGGGTGGTGGGAGTATGGACAAGGTACCAGCAGAAGAGGTGGATGTGAGTTTAACTGTAACTACATGGATAGAGGCAGAGGACCAAGCTGGCACAGACTAGATGGGCCAAGAGGTCCGCATCATTGCTGCAGTGCAGTTGTCTGTGGTTCAGTTTTACAAGAGGCAAGGGCAGACTCTAAGGGACAATTAACAAGAGAGATTATACAAACATTTCCTACACTTTATGGTTGGTGATGAGCTCACTGGAGAATTGGAGTGTCACAGTCCCGACCATTAATTCCCCATTTTCTCCTAATTCCCTTTGATTGTGCCATACCTGGTTTCCATCAGGACCTGGAGTATAAGAACCTCGGCTTTGCGCCCACTAGTTGCCAGATCGTTGGTTTTGCTGGTGTGGTAATTAACGCTTCCCGGCCACTTAGGATTGTGTGTCTTAAGTTTTGCTTCAGTACGGAGATTTATCTGTGAAACTCAGTATCTCAGTGTCAAGATAAATTCTGCCTGTCTCCTGCCTTCCTGTTCTCTCTCCTGTTTGCCATTCAATGCTCACGCCTGCGTCTGCATCCTAACTCAGTCTCCGTGCCGGTGTCCTGCACTTGGGTTCCCCTCATTCGTTGAAACATGGAGACATTATGGGGAAATGATGGCCAGGTGGTGTGAACTCATTCCTGGTCACTCATGCAAACAGAAGATGCTGGAAAGACTCAGCAGGTCAGGCAGCATCTGTGGAAAGAGATAATGTTTTGGCTCAATGCTCCTAGGGCAGGGGTTCCTAACCTCTCAGCTAGTGGTAGGGTCAATGGCATAAAAAAGGTTGGGAACCCCTGTCCTAGAGCAGGAAAATAAAGATCATTGACTCAGAGGCTTAACTCGGTCTTTCGCTGTGCAGATGTTGCCTGACCCAGTGAATTTTCAGCAAGGTTCAGTTTTATTTCTGACTTCCCAGAACCTCCGTTTTTTTTGTTCTGCTGCTTGGGGTTTAGGGGAACATACTGAAGAGGGATCTCAGCCCAAAGCATCAACTGTTTTTTAATTTCCATAGATGCTGCCTGGCCTGCTGAGTTCCTCAGCAATTTGTGTGTTTCAGAGAGGGTTCCTGGTCCCAATATCAGGACAAGTGTCTGGAGTGATGCAGTTGAAGTTGCTGGGCCATTAGCTTTAAACTGGAGATTACAGATGAACCAAGTTATGAGGGAAACAGTGAGAGGTGGGATATGGAGCAAGATGTCCTTTGAGGACTGAGACATGTCTTCTAGCCTTCCCTCCCTGCCCCACACCTCAGATGATTTGAAAGGTTAAATACCGGTACGACACCCTAACTGGTGTAACTTCATGTTATTACCAGGTTTTTCAGGCACTCTACCCATACGAACCCCAGAATGAAGATGAGATGAGGCTCAATTCTGGCGACTACATCTTCCAGCATCCCTCTGAGCAGCAGGGAGTGAGTCACGGCTGGTTCTTTGGCACTTCACAACGCACAGGGTGCCGGGGACTGCTACCTGAGAACTACACGGAGAGAGCACCCGAGTCCAGCACCTGGGTCAGGCACAGGTGAGTTCACAGAACAGGTACTGGGCTCAGACACTGTGGGTTGCAAGGTCCATAAGACATAGGAGCAGAATGAGGCCAATCAGTTCATTGAGTTTGCTCTGCTGTTCCATCACAGTTGATCCCAGATCCCACTCAACCCCATACACCTGCCCTTTCACCATATCCTTTGATGCCCTGACTGATTAGAAAATGTTCAAATTCTGCTTTAAATATACCCATGGACTTGGCCTCCACTTCAGTCTGTGCCAGAACATTCCACAGATTCACGGCTCTCTGGACAAAATTATACTTAAAGGGTTGACGGTGGATATGCAATGGCAAGCATTTAAAGATCGCATGGATGAACTACAACAATTGTTCATCCCAGTTTGGCTAAAGAATAAACCAGGGAAGGTAGTGCGCCCGTGGCTGACAAGGGAAATTAGGGATAGTATCAAGTCCAAAGAAGAAACATATAAATTAGCCAGAAAAAGCAGCACACCTGAGGACTGGGAGAAATTCAGAGTCCAGCAGAGGAGGACAAAGGGCTTGATTAGGAAAGGGAAAAAAAAATGAGAGAAAGCTGGCAGGGAACATAAAAACTGACTGTAAAAGCTTTTATAGATATGTAAAAAGAAAAAGATTGGTTAAGACAAATGTGGGTCCCTTACAGTCAGAAACAGGAGAATTGATCATGGGGAACAAGGACTTGGCAGACCAATTGAATAACTACTTTGATTCTGTCTTCACGAAAGAGGACATAAATAATCTTCCGGAAATAGTAGGGGACCGAAGGTCTAGTGAGATTGAGGAACTGAGGGAAATACATGTTAGTAGGGAAGTGGTGTTAGGTAGATTGAAGGGATTAAAGGCAGATAAATCCCCCAGGGCCGGATGGTCTGCATCCCAGAGTGCTTAAGGAAGTAGCCCAAGAAATAGTGGATGCATTAGTGATAATTTTTCAAAACTCTTTAGATTCTAGATTAGTTCCTGAGGATTGGAGGGTGGCTAATGTAACCCCACTTTTTAAAAAGGAGGAAGAGAGAAACCGGGGAATTATAGACCGGTTAGCCTAACATTGGTGGTGGGGGAAAATGCTAGAGTCAGTTATCAAAGATGTGATAACAACACATTTGGAAAGAGGTGAAATCATCGGACAAAGTCAGCATGGATTTGTGAAAGGAAAATCATGTCTGATGAATCTTATAGAATTTTGAGGATGTAACTAGTAGAGTGGATAGGGGAAAACCAGTGGATGTGGTATATTTGGATTTTCAAAAGGCTTTTGACAAGGTCCCACACAGAAGATTAAAGCACATGGTATTGGGGGTATGATATTGATGTGGATAGAGAATTGGTTGGCAGACAGGAATCAAAGAGTGGGAATAAATGGGACCTTTTCAGAATGGCAGGCAGTGACTAGTGGGGTACCGCAAGGCTCGGTGCTGGGACTACGGTTGTTTACAATATATATTAATGATTTAGACGAGGGAATTAAATGCAGCATCTCCAAGTTTGTGGATGACATGAAGCTGGGCGGCAGTGTTAGCTGTGAGGAGGATGCTAAGAGGATGCAGGGTGACTTGGATAGGTTAGGTGAGTGGGCAAATTCATGGCAGATGCAATTTAATGTGGATAAATGTGAGGTTATCCACTTTGGTGGCAAGAACAGGAAAACAGACTATTATCTGAATGGCGGCCGATTAGGAAAAGGGGAGATGCAACGAGACCTGGGTGTCATTGTACACCAGTCATTGAAGGTGGGCATGCAGGTACAGCAGGCGGTGAAAAAGGCAAATGGTATGTTGGCATTCATAGCAAGAGAATTCGAGTACAGGAGCAGGGAGGTTCTGCTGCAGTCGAACAAGGCCTTGGTGAGACTACACCTGGAATATTGTGTGCAGTTTTGGTCCCCTAATCTGAGGAAAGGCATTTTTGCCATAGAGGGAGTACAGAGAAGGTTCACCAGAGGAAGTTAGATATGGCTCTTGTGGCTAAAGGGATCGGGGGTATGGAGAGAAAGCAGGTACAGGGTTCTGAGTTGGATGATCAGCCATGATCATACTGAATGGTGGTGCAGGCTTGAAGGGCCAAATGGCCTACTCCTGCACCTATTTTCTATGTTTCTATAAAAACATTCCTCCTTATCTCTGTTCTAAAAGATTGCCCCTCAATTTTGAGGCTGTGCCCTCAAGTTCTGGATACCCCCACTATAGGAAACATCCTCTTCAAATCTATCCTATCTAGTCCTTTTGACATTTGGTAGGTTTCAATGAGATCCCTGCACCCCCCCCCCCCCCCCGCCGCATTCTTCTAAATTCCAGTGAGTACATGCCCAAAGCTGCCAAACAACCCTCATGTTAACCCCTTCATTCCCAGAATCATCCTTGTGAACGTCCTCTGGATTCTCCCTAGTGACAACACATCCTTTCTGAGATATGGCGCCCCAAACTGTTGACAATACTCCAAGTACAGTGTGACTAATGTATCTAATCATACCAATCAAATATTTCCCAACACTGTATTCCATCTGCCAGTGTTTTGCCTATTCTTCCAATTTGTCTAAGTCCTGCTGCAATCACATTGCTTCCTTAGCACTACCTACCCCTCCATCTATCTTCGTATCATTTGCAAACTTTGCCACAAAGTCATCAGTTGCATTATTTAAATCATTGACAAACAATGTGCAAAACTGCGGTCCCAATACTGACCCCTGAGGAAAATCACTAGTCACTGGCAGCCAACCAGAAAAGGCCCCTTTTATTCCCACTCACTTACTCCTGCCTGTCAGCCATTCCTCCATCTATGCCAGTATCTTTCCTGTAATGCCTTAGGATTTTATCTTGTTAAGCAGCCTCACATGTGACATCTTATCAAATGCCTTCCAAAAATCCAAGTAAATCACATCCTCTGTCTCTCCTTTGTCCACACTGCTTGTTACTTCCTCGAAGAACTCTAACAGATTTGTCAGGCAAGATTCCCTTCACAGAAACCATGCTGACTTTGACTTATTTTATCATTAGTCTCCAAGTGCCCCGAAACCTCATTCTTAATAATAGACTCCAACACTTTCCCAAACACTGAGGTTAGGCTAACTAGTCTATAATTTCCTTTCTTATGTCTTCCTCCCTTCTTAAGAAGTGGAGTGACATTTGCAATCTTCCAGTCCACCAGGACCATGCCAGAATCGAGTGACTCTTGAAATATCATGACCAATATATCCGTTATCTCTTCAGCAACCACTCTCAGGACTCTGCATGTAATCTATCTGGTCCAGGTGACTTATCCACCTTAAGACCTTAGAATTTGCCTGGCACTTATTCCTTTGTAATAGCAATGGCACTCACTGCTGCTCCCTGACGCTCACTGACTTCAGTAACCCTGCTAGTGGTGTCCACAGTGAAGGCAGATGCAAAGTACACATTAAGTTCATCTGCCATTTCTTTGCCCCCATTTTTACTTCACTGTCAGGCACAGGTAGATTCAAAGGTCAGCACCTGGGTTAGGTACTCATGGTTCAAATGTGGCATGGACGAGTTGAGCTGAAAGGCCTGTTACTGTGTTGATTGTGTGTTACCAACGTCCCTGCCCTGTTTCTTCAGCACCTCGTGTTTATTGTGAGGAGGCTCCATCTCCCTGTCCCACAGGAAGTGCAATAGAGAGAGAGGCTGGGACTGTTGCTGTCTGCAGCCAGTAGTGATGTGAGTTCAGTCTACTTCCTCACTGACCGTCCTGGGCACAGAAACGTCCCAGGGTGCAGACAGTCACATTTGGGGGCCAGCTCCTTCACCCATGGGCTACTCCATTGCCCCATCACCAATGGATCACTCCTTGTAACCCCTGCATCACTCTTAGTCCACACTGGATCATCACCTGTCACCCCATCACCTGTGGGTCACTCCCGATCATCCCATGTCATACCTGAGTCACACGTCCTGCATCACTCCTGGCCCACACCGCCTGTACTACTGGAACCATAGTGAGCAGGATTCTGCAGAGAGCCCCACACCCATGCAGTCAGAAGTGCTTCGAGGACCTGGTGTTTCTTGGTCCCCACTCACAACTCCATTGCCCGCAGGTCGTACACCTTCAGTCTGGCGCAAGTGGATGCCAGTGGCATCAACGGGAACTGCTCCCTGGGCCCAGAGACAGAGGCCAACCAAACACCCAACAGTATCCACAGGCTCCTGGAGGAACAGGTAATGCACGGAGGGAGGGAGGAGAGGGTGAAGTGAGGGGACAGGGTTGGGGGAGGGAATGAGGGGGTGAGAGGGTGAAGGGGAAGGAGAGAGAAGGGAAGTAGATGGAGGAGGGAACAAGAGTGGATGGGGAAGGGAGGATTTAGGGAAAAGAGGATGAGGGAGGAAGGGGAGGGAAAGGAGGGTGGAGGAGAGGAGACAGGAGGGTGAAGGAGAGGGGAATAGGATGGGAGAGGAGAGGGGAGAGGTGAGTGGAGGGATGGGGTGAGGAGAATCAAGGAGAGAGGGGTGGGAGAGGGTGCGACTGAGGGGGGAAGGGGGAGGGGAGAGGAGTGTGGTGGAGTGAAACTGGGAATAGAAAGGTTGGAGATGACGGTGGGAGGGGAAGGGAGGGAATCTCTGTGTCAGGTGGGTGGTCAGTAGGGGAGATCTGCGGCAGTAAGCCACAGATTTAGAGAATGGCTTTGTCGGCTGGTGGCTGCTGACTGAATCTCGCCTTTGGGAAGTAGAGAGGGGAGAGGACACTCTGTGGTGGGTGGGTGGACAGTAAGGAGTTCTGCCTGCTGGGGATTGATGTCAGTCTTCCTGTCCCTGACCTACGACCCAGCTGCTGGCGGCTGCCTCCTCCCGCCGATGGCTGCTGTTCGTGCGGCACGGTGAGAGAGTTGACCTCGTGTTCGGCCGGGCCTGGATGGAACAGTGTTTCAGTGTGGAAGGTGGGTTCAGACCCTTTCTCATACGTCTCCATACATCTACATAACGTTGTGACAAATCAGTTTAAAGTCAAACAGCCAACTAAACTAATCCCCTTTGCCAACACAATGTCCATATCCTTCCATTTCCCTCACATTCATGTGCCTGTCTAAATGTCTCTTAAAAGTCTCTAATGTTTCTGCCTTGACCACCACCCCAGGCGGCCACCACTCTGAGTAAAAACTTTTCTCTCATTTTACCTTTGAAGTTGCCCTTTCTCACCTTAAGTGCATGCTCTTTGGCATTAGATATTTCAACCCTGGGAAAAGATACGGTCTGTCCACTCCATCTCTGCCTCTCCTAATCTTATGAACCCTCTCAGTAGGGGCACACGAGTGGCAGTAGTGTTATAGATGTCTACGAATGTCATAGAACAGTATGGAAAACATGTGGTATGTATGCAAAGAATGAAAATGCATTGAATGGTTATTCTTGTAAATTTATTATGAATAAAATTTATTTTGTTATTTTAAAAAATATAAGCCTCCATCAGATCCTCCTTCAGCATCTGCCACTCCAGAGACAGCAACCCTCGTGATAGCATGTGCCCTTCAATCCTGATGAACTTCTCCTGCAGCCTCCGCTTCCTTCCTGTAACAGGGCATGCAGAAGTGTATGCGGTACCCCAGATGCAGCCAAACCAGAATTCTTTAAAGCTGTAACATGACTTGCTGACTTTTGAACTCAATTCATTGACTAATAAGAATAAAAAGGGTAAAAGACCATAAAGTGTAAAAGAGAGTTGAGAGTGGATATCAGAGCACTGGAAAACAATGCTGGAGAGGTAGCAATGGGGGGGGGGGGGGGGGACAAGGAAATCACTGATAAACTGAATAAGTATTTTGCACCAGTCTTTAATGTGGAAGACACTTGCAGTGTGCCAGAAGTTCGAGTGTGTCAGAGGGCAGAAATGTGTGAAGTTGCCATTACTCAGGAGAAGGTTCTTGGGAAACTGAAAGACGGAAGGTAGGTAAGTCACCTGGACCAGATGGTGTACCCTCCAGGGTTCTGAAAGAGGTTACTGCAGACATCGTGGAGGCATTAGTACTGGTCTTTCAAAAATCACCAGATTTAAAATGGTTCCAGAGGAATGGAAAATTGCAAATGCTATTCCACTCTTTAAGAAGGGAGACAGGCAGAAAAAAAGGTAACTATAGGCCAGTTAGTCTGACCTCGGTGGTTGGGAAGATGTTGGAGTTGATTGTTAAGGGTTTCTGGGTACTTCAAGGCACATGATAGTCAACATGGCTTTGTGAAGGGAAGATCGTGCCTCACAAGCCTGATTGAGTTTTTTGAAAAGGTAACAAAAGAAATTGATGAGGGTAGGGCAGTGGATGTGGTCTACTTGGACTTTAGCAAGGCATTTGACAAGGTCCCTCATGAGAGACTCATCTAGAAAGTCATGAGGCATGGGATAAGTGGATAAAAAATTGGCTTAAAGGAAGAAAGCAGAGGGTAGTAGTGGAAGGAAAGTATTCTGTCTGGAGGTCGGTGACTAGTGGAGTGCCGTAGGGATCTGTCCTGTGATCCCTGCTATTTGTGATTTTTATAAATAACCTGGATGTAGAGGCAGAAGGATGGATGAGTAAGTTTGCAGATGACATGAAGATTGGGGGAGTTGTGGATGGAGCTGCAGGTTGTCGAAGGTTACAAGAGGACGTAGACAGGCTGCAGAGTTGGGCAGAAAAATGGCAGATGCAGTTCAAACAACAACACACACAAAATGCTGGTAGAACACAGCAGACTAGGCAGCATTTATAGGGAGAAGTGCTGTCGATGTTTCGGGCCGAGACCCTTCATCAGGACTAACCTAAAGGAAAGCTAGTAAGAGATTTGAAAGTAGTGGGGGGGGGAAGGGGAAATGCGAAATGATAGGAGAAGACCGGAGGGGGTGGGATGAAGCTAAGAGCTGGAGGTGATTGGCGAAAGTGATACAGAGCTGGAGAAGGGAAAGGATCATGGGACGGGAGGCCTCAGGAGAAAGAAAGGGGGAGTGGGGGAAGAACCAAAGGGAGATGGAGAACAGGCAAACAACTAAATATGTCAGGGATGGGGTAAGAAGGGGAGGAGGGTCATTAACGGAAGTTAGAGAAGTCAATGTTCATGCCATCAGGTTGGAGGCTACCCAGCCGGTATATAAGGTGTTGTTCCTCCAACCTGAGTTTGGATTCATTTTGACAATAGAGGAGGCCGTGGATAGACATATCAGAATGGGAATGGACTTAGAATTAAAATGTGTGGCCATTGGGAGATCCTGCTTTTTCTGGCGGACCAAGCGTAGGTGTTCCGCGAAACGGTCTCCCAGTCTGCGTCGGGTCTAAAAGGCCCAATATATAAAAGGCCACACTGGGAGCACCGGACGCAGTATACCACACCAGCCGACTCACAGGTGAAGTGTCACCTCACCTGGAAGGACTGTCTGGGGCCCTGAATGGTGGTGATGGAGTTCAATCTGGGTAAGTGTGAGGTGATGCATTTTGGAAGGACAAACCAGAAGACTGAGTACAGGATTAATGGTCAGTTACTTAAGAGTGTGGATGAACAAAGGGACCTTGGGGTTCAAATCCATACATCCCTCAAGGTCGCTGCACAGGTTGATAGGGTAGTTAAGAAGGCCTGTTGTGTTCAATTCTGGTCACCTCATTATAGGAAGGATGTGGAAGCGATGGAGAGGGTGCAGAGGAGACTCACCAGGATATTGCCTGGATTGGAGAACAAGTCATATGAAGCAAGGTTAGCAGAGCTGGGACTTTTCTCTTTGGAGCGTAGAAGAATGAGAGGAGACTTGATAGAGGTCTACAGGATTATAAGAAGCTTAGATAGGGTGGATAGTCGGTACCTGTTTCCCAGGGCACCAATAGCAAACACCAGAGGGCATATGTACAAAATTAAGGGAGGGAAGTTTAGGGGAGACATCTGGGGTAAGTTTTTTACACAGAGGGTTGTGAGTGCCTGGAATGACTTGCCAGGGATGGTGGTGGAGGCTAAAACAGGGGTATTTAAGAGCCTCTTGGACAGGCACATGGATGAAAGAAAAATGGAGGGTTATGGGGTAGTGTGGGTTTAGTACTTTTTAAGGATTATATGGGTCAGCACAACATGGAGGGCTGAAGGGCCTGTACTGTGCTG
Source organism: Hypanus sabinus (assembly GCF_030144855.1). Taxonomy (NCBI): domain Eukaryota; kingdom Metazoa; phylum Chordata; class Chondrichthyes; order Myliobatiformes; family Dasyatidae; genus Hypanus; species Hypanus sabinus. The sequence goes on along the minus strand of NW_026779520.1, from coordinate 58,613 downwards.
TAATGTCCTATGGTTCTATGATAAATTGGGCTGTAGTCAGCAAGGTTTCCTCAAGGGAAAATCTTGCCTGACAAATCTGTTGGAATTCTCTAAAGAAATAACAAGCAGGATAGACAAAGGAGAATTGGTGGATGTGAAGTACTTGGATTTTCAGAAGGCCTTTGACAAGATAATGCACAAGGCTGCTTAACAAGAGCCCATGGTATTACAGGAAAGATACTAGCATAGATGGAGAATTGGCTGATTGGCAGGAGGCAAAGAGTGGGAATAAAGGAAGTCTTTTCTGGTTGGCTACTGGTTATCAGTGCAGTTCCACAGGGGTGAGTGTTGGGCATAAGTCTTTTTCTGTTATATTCTGTAGGATGATGGAATTGACGGCTATGTCATCAAGTTTGCGAACAAAAGTAAGATAGGTGGAGGGGCAGATACTGTTGAGGATTTAGGAGGCTGCAGAAGGACTTGGACAGATTATGAGAAAGGGCAAAGAAGTGGCAGATGGAATACAGTGTTGGGATGTGTATAGTCATGCACGTTGGTAGAGGAAATAAAAGTGTGGGTTATTTTCTAAGCAGATAGAAAATTCAAAAATCGGAGGTACAAAAGGACTTGGGAGTTGTCATGCAGGATCCCCTGAAGGTTAATTTGCAGGTTGAGTCATTTCAAGAGGACTAGAACAGAATAATTGATGGTGCTGCTGAAGGTGGGCCAGAACTAACTGGTGGTTCGCTAAACAAGAAATACAACTAAATACTTTATTAATAACACTTCTTCTGTAAACAATCACCACAAATAATGAAGAGGCAAACAAAGGCAAGGCTGACTTGAGGGTCGAGGTATGCAGGTGCGATGCAAAGTTGGAGCAAGGTCGAGGCATGGGTGAGACGGAGTCAGGGCCTGTGAAGAAAAGTCGGAGTGAAGGATGTTCAGGGCTTATCCACCTAAACTGAGAGCTTGGTCTAATTGATCTAAGTGGCTGGCCCGATTTGGAAAGCACAGGTATGGGCCAGAATGTGGCGGAGAGGTCCAGGCCCAGAATGACCCTATGTTTGGATGAATGAAATGCTAGGCCAGATGGATTGAAAAGGCAAGGAGTCCGGACCAGAGGCAAGGGTCGGGCTGGTTCTGCTCGCTACTCTGCGACATTTGCTCTGCACTAAGGTTGAGGATGTGTGTAAGTTCCAACTGCTTCAAGCTTTGTGCTGTGAGCTCTGCAGCATTTTGCTCCACTGTGCGATGAACTGAGGCTGAGGCTGTCAGCCTGCTTCGTGCCTATGGACTCATTTTTGTTCTGAATGTTGTTGCTGGGTTTTATTGTTTACACAATTTGTGTGTTTTTTCTCTCCCTGAGCATTGGGTGTTTGTTAGTCTTTTTTAAATGGGTTCTTTCAGATTTATTGTTTTGTGGATGCCTGCAAGGAGACAAATCTCAAGATTGCATAATGTAAACATACTTCGATAGTAAATGTACTTTGAACTTTGATAAAAAGCAAGGATGTAATGCTGAGGCTTTAAGGTACTGGTAAGTCCTCACTTTGGAATATTGTAAGCAGTTTTGGGCTCCTTTTCTAAGAAAGGATGTGCTGACATTGGAAAGGGTTCAAAGAATGATTCCTGGATTGAAAGGCTTATCACATGAGGACTGATTGATGGCTCTGGGCCTGTACTCAGTGGGATCCAGAAAAATGAGGGGCTATCTCATTGAAAGCTATTGAGCGTTTTGGTTTCCACATTTTCTCCAGCAAACAGGGAGGTTACTATCATAATAGGATTTCTGAAAGGGTGTAATAAAATATCTTATCAAGTTTTTCCATCCAAACTCCCTCCATTTCTGTGAATTGGTACATTTCCATTGATATCTCCATATAGTTATCCATTCTTCCTCAGATATAATTATCCCCCCTTCCTTCTCCCATTTTGTTTTAATGTATGAAGTCGAATGTTTTAAGATTTGACAACCCCTTATACATGCTTGAAATGATTCTACTACCATTATCTGAATTATATGCTTTTCTAAAGAGCTCTATCAAGCATGTATTTGTCTTGGTTACATTTTTAAGCATCTTATTAACATATTGTTGCATCTGTAAATACCAATTTAAAAAATCTTGTTTTTTCTAATAAGTGTTTCTCTTTAAGCATTTCAAAACTGAACCGTGTTCCTCCTTTCTTTATGTTGCAAAGAACTGTTATTCCTTTAGCTGTCCAGTCCTTAAATCTAGCATCCAATTTATTTGGTGTAAAATCAGTCATATGCACATCATTTAAGAATTGCAGTATCTCCCTCTAGATTATATTCTATCAAATCATTATTATATTTTTTGGGACTGCCCTGTTATCAAAAACTATTGGAGGGGGATACACAATGCCCTACAAGACATCTTTAAATGTGAAATACCCTTGGAGAGTAAGACCATATATCTTGGATATATACCTCAAGAATGGTTGAAAAGAGAAATATTTAATGAATATACTGTTGGTGGCTGGTAAAAAGACTCTTACTAGGAAATGGTTATCACAGGAGAGCCCAACTTTAAATACATGGATGGAAATTACAATGGGCATTTACAAAATGGAGAAGATAACAGCATCTGTTAATCATAAGCTGGAACAATTTGATTCATACTGGGGAAAAATGGTTTAACTACATAATGCCTCAGGCCTGATTTTATTCTCACAAATCAATGAATCTGTTGTATAAAAAAAGAAAAGATCACTCCCTACTTGTACATAGTTCTTTCCTTATTGCTTATTTTTTCTTTCCACTCTTTTCTATAAGTGTATACCCCAGATAAATACTTTGTGGAGATTTTGTGATATATATGATTATACGATATATATGTATAATGTCTGAAATACATCTCATGGAAATGTTTGTTTGAACTTCAATAAAAAAATAAATTACAAAAAAAGGAAAAGAAAACTATTGAACGTTGGAAGGCAATAGAGTGGAGTAGACAGAAAGTTTCATATGGTGGGGGAGTCTAGGACCAGAGGGCACTGCCTTAGAATAGAGGGAGGCCCATTTTGAACAGAAATTCTTTAGCCAGAGAGTGGTGAAACTCTGTAATTCATTGCAATGGGCAGCTGTGGTGGCCAAGTCATTGAGTGTATGTATTTAGGGCAGAGGTTGTTAGGTTCTTGATTAGTCAGGGCATGAGTGTTATGGAGAGAAAGAGGCAGTTTGGGGCTGAGAGGGAAATGGTGGAGCAGACCTGATGGGCCAAATGGCCTAATTCTACTCCTATATCTCCTAGTCTTATGGTCAAAGGCAAGAATGCCATAACCTTTCTTAACCATCCTATCAACCTGTGCTGCCACGTTTAGGGAGCTATGAATTTGGACCACAAGATCCCTCTGTTCATCAACAGTGTTAAGGATCTTTAACTGTACATTGTATCTTTAAATTTGATCCATCAAAATGTGGTTCATCAAATTTGGCTAGGTAAAACTCCATCTGACATTTCTCTGCCCATATCTGCACTAATCTATATCCCGCTGCATTCTTTTCCAGTCTTCTACACTGCCTATAACATCACCAACCTTTGTATGATCTGCAAACTTACTAACCCACCCATCTATATTTCCATCCAGGTCATTTATATACATCACAGATAGCAGAAATCCCAGTACAGATCCCTGTAGAACACCAGTAATCACAGACTTCCAGTCTGTTCGACCAGCTCCCTCTGTCTTCTGAATCCAAACAGCCAATTCACCTTGGATCCCTTGCATCTGAATCTTCTGGATAAACCTACCATGAGGGACCTTGTCAAATGTCTTTCTAAAATCCATACACCTTACCAAAAATCACTGTGGAAGACATCAGCAGTATGGTGGAAGTTCCAGGAGCCAGGGGGCGTGAAGTTACTATAACTAGAGAGAAGGTTCTTGGAAAACTGAAAGGTTTGAAGGTAAATAAGTCACCTGGAGCAGATGGTGTAGATCCCAGAGTTCTGAAAGAGATAGCTGAAGAGATCATGGAGACATTAGTAATGGTCTTTCAAGAATCAGTAGATTCAGGAATAATTCCAGAAGACTGGAAAATTACAAATGTCACTCCATTCTTCAAAAAGAGAGACAGGCAGAAGAAAGTAAACAATAGGCCAGTTAGTCTGACCTCGGTGGTTGGGAAGATGTTGGAGTTGATTATTAAGGATGAGGCCTCAGGGTACTTGGAGGTACATGACAAAATAGTCAGCATGGTTTCTTCAAGGCAAAGTCTTGCCTGCAAAATCTGTTGGAATGCTTTGAAGAAATAACAAGTAGGATAGACAATGGAGAATCAATTGATGTGGTGTACTTGGATTTTCAGAAGGCCTTTGACATGGTGCCACACATGAGGCTGCTTAACAAGCTACAAACCCATGATATTACAGTAAAGATTCTAGCATGGATAAAGCAGTGGCTGATTAGCAGGAGGCAAAGAGTGGGAATGAAGGAAGCTTTTTCTGGCTGGCTGCTGGTGACTAGAGGTGTTCCACAGGGGTCTATGTTGGGATCAATCCTTTTTACGTTATATGTCAATGAGTTAGATGATGGAATTAAAGGCTATTTTGAAAGGCTTGCAGATGATATGAAGATAGCTGGAGGGGCAAATAGTTTTGAGGAAGTAGAGAGGCTACAGAGGACTTGGATAGATTAAGAGAATGGGCAAAGAATACAATGTGTGGTCATGTACTTTGGTAGCAGAAATGAAAGAGTTGACTATTTTCTAAATGGAGAGAAAATACAAAAAAAAAATTGAGTTGTAAAAGTTGTAATGGGTTCAACCACAAGCTTCCAGTCATCCCCACTCCCCTACCTTCTCCCCATACCCTTTGATGCCCTGGCTAATCAAGAACCTATCTATCTCTGCCTTTAATACACCCAATGACTTGGCCACAGCTGCTCGTGGCAACAAATTCCACAGATTTACCACCCTCTGACTAAAGTAATTTCTCCACATCTCTGTTCTAAATGGACGTCCTGAAGTCATGCCCTCTTGTCCTAGACTCCCCTACCATGGGAAATAACTTTGCCATATCTAATCTGTTCAGGCCTTTTAACATTTGGAATATACAGCTATACAAGGCCTTGGTCAGACCCCACTTAGAGTACTGTGCTCATTCTGGTCGCCTCACTATGGGAAGGATGTGGAAGCCATAGAAAGGGTGCAGAGGAGATTTACAAGGATATTACCTGGATTGGGGAGCATGCCTTATGAGAATCGATTGAATGAACTTGGCCTTTTCTCCTTGGAGTGACGGAGGATGAGAGGTGACCTGATAGAGGTGTATAAGATGATAAGAAGCATTAATCATGTGGATAGCCAGAGGCTTTTTCCCAGGGTTGAAATGGCTAACATGAGGAGGCATAGTTTTAAGGCACTTGGAAGTAAGTATGGGGTGATGTCAGAGGCAAGTTGTTCACACACAGAGTGGTGTGTGCGTGGAATGTATTGCCAGCAAAAGTGGTAGAGGCAGATAACAATAGGCTCTCTTAACAAACTCTTAGATAGGTACACGGAGCTTAGAAAAATAGAGGGCTATGTGTTAGGGAAATTCTAGGCAGTTTCTAGAGCAGGTTACATGATTGACACAAAATTGTGGGCTGACGGGCCTGTAATGTGCTGTAGATGTGTGTTCTATGTTCTATTTCTGCCTGCTCAGGACTTTTCATGGCGCCTCCTGACTGTCCTAATTCCCTTCTTAAATTCCCACACATGAGGCGACTTAAGATAAAATCCTATGGTGGTACAGGAAAGATACTGGTATGGTTAGAGGAATGGCTGATAAGCAGGAGGCAGCGACTGTGAATAAAAGGGGCCTTTTCTGATTGGTTGCCAGTGACTAGTAGTGTTCCTCAGGAGTCAGTATTGGGACCACTAATTTTCGCATTATTTGTCAATGATTTTGATAATGTAATTGATGGCTTTGTAGCAAAATTTGCAGATGATTTGAAGATTGTTGAATGGGGTACGTAGTGCTAGGGAGGCAATTTAAAAGAATGGGCAAAAAAGTGGCAGATGGAATACAGTGTTGGGAAATGTATGATAATATATTTTGGTAAAAGACCATAAGACATAGGACCATTTAGCCCATTGAGTCTGCTCCACCATTCAATCGTGGCTGATCCTTTTTTTTCCCTCCTTAACCCCAGTTCCCAGCCTTCTCCCCATTACTGTTGATACCATATCCAATCAAGAACCTATCAATCTCTACCTTAAATACAGACAAAGACATGGCCTTCAAAGCTGCATGTGGCAACAAATACCACAAATTCACCACCCTTTGGCAAAAAAAATTTCTCCGCTTCTCTGTTTTGAAAGGGCGCTCCTCTATCCTGAGGCTGTGCCCTCTTGTCCTAGACTCTCCTACCATGGGAGACATCCTTTCTACGTCTACTCTGTCTAGGCCTTTCAACATTCAAAAGGCTTCAATGAGATTCCCCCTCATCCTTCTGAATTCCAATGAGTACAGACACCGAACCATCAAATGTTCCTTGCATGATAACCCTTTCATTCCTGGAATCATCCTTATGAACCTCCTCTGGACCCTCTCCAATGCCAGCACATCTTTTCTAAGATAAGGGGCCCAAAACTGTTCACAGTACTCAAGGTGACCTCACCAGTGGCTTATAAAGCCTCAGTATCACATCCTTGTTCTTGTATTCTAGACCTCTTGAAATTAATGCTAACATGGCATTTGCCTTCCTCACCACCGACTCAACCTGCAAGTTAACCTTCAGTGTGTTCTGTACAAGGACTCCCAAGTCCTTCTGCATCTCAGATTCTTGGATTTCCTTGCCGTTCAGAAAATAGTCCACACATTTATTTCTACCACCAAAGTGCATGACCATGCATTTTCCAGCATTGTATTTCATTTGCCACTTGCCCATTCTCCTAATCTATCTAAGTCATTCTGCATCCTATCTGTTTCTTCAACACTACCTGTCCCTCCACCAATCTTCGTATCATCTGCAAACTTGGCAAAAAAGCCATCTATTCCATCATTTAAATCACTGTAACACTGCATAAAAAGAAGCAGTCCCAACACCGACCCCTGTGGAACACAACTAGTCACTGGCAGCCAACCAGAAAAGAATCCTTTTATTCCCCCTTGCTGCCTCATGCCAATTAGCCAATGCCCTAACTGCCAGTAATTTTCCTGTAAAACAATAGGCTCTTAGCTTGGTTAGCAACCTCATGTGTGGCACTTTGTCAAAAGCCTTCTGAAAGTCAAAATATACAACATCCACTGCATCTCCTTTAGCTATCCTACTTGTAATGCCCTTAAAGAATTCCAACAGGTTTGTCTGACAAAATTTTCCCTTCAGGAAACCATTCTGACTTTGTCCTATCTTGTCCTGTGTCACTAAGTACTCCATTGACTCCAATATCTTCCCAACCACTGAGGTCAGGCTAACTGGTCTATAATTTCCTTTCTGCTGCCTTCCTCCTTTCTTAAAGAGTGGAGTTACATTTGCAATTTTCCAGTCCTCTGGCACCATGAATGAGTTCAATGATTTTTGAAAGATTAATATTAATACCTCCACAATCTCTACCACTACCTGTTTCAGAACCCTTGGGTGCAGTTCATCTGGTCCGGGTGACTTGCGCACCTTTCGGTCTTTCAGCTTTTGGAGCATCTTCTCTCTTGTAACAGTAACTGCACCCACTGGTTTTCCTTCACACACTACAACATCTGATATATTCCTAATGTCTTCTACAGTGAGGACTGATGCAAAATACACATTCAGTTCATCTGCCATCACCTTGTCCCCTGTTATTATTTTTCCGGTCACATTTTCTAGTGCTCCTATATCCAGTGTTACCTTTCTTTTATTTTTTTACATATTTGAAAAAGCTTTTACTATCCATTTTGATATTATTTGCTTGCTTGCTTTCGTATTTCATCTTTTGCTTTCTAATAATTATATTATTTGCTCTCAATAGGTTTTTAAAAACTTCCCAATCCTCTATGATCTCACTATTTTTTGCTTTGTTGTATGCCCTCTCTTTTATTTTTTACTTTAGCTTCGAATTCTTTTGTCAGCCACAGTTGTACTATTTTGCCATTTGAGTATTGCTTTGTTTTTCGATTATCTGTGTCCTGCACCTTCCTCATTTTTCCCAGAAACTCACACCATTGCTGCTCGACTGTCATCTCTGCAAGAATCTCCTTCCAATTTACTTTGGCCAATTCCTCTCTCATACCACTGTAATTTCCTGAAATACTGCTACATCAGACTTTACTTTCTCTCTATCAAATTTCAAGTTGAACTCAATCATATTGAGATCACTAGCTGCTAAGAGATAAAAGAAACAATAGTGTGGACTATTATCTAAATGGTTCAAACCTTAGAAAAATAGAGGGCTATATGGTAGAAAATTCCAGGCAGTTTTTAGAGTAGGTTACATGGGCAGCACAACATAATGGGCCAAAGTGCCTGTAACATGCTGTAAATTTGTTTCTATATATTTATAGAAATATAAATATAAATACTTGTATCTATATATTTAAACATTAGTGGTGCAAAGGGACTTAGGAGAACTCATACTGGCTGAGACAGGTAAAGAGTCAAATGTGGTAAAGAGTTGGCATTTATTTCAAGGGGAATAGAATATAAAATCAAGGAGATAATAATGAGCCTCTATCAGACACTAGTCAGTTTGTACTTGGAGTATTGTCAACAGTATTGGGCCCCATATCTCAGAAAGGATGTGTTATCATTGGACAGAGTCCAGAGGAGGTTCACAAGGGGTTAACATATGTGGAACATTTGGCAACTTTGGGACTCTATCACAGGAATTTAGAAGTATACCACAGAACCATAGAACATTACAGCACAGAAACAGGCCTTTTGGCCCTTCTTGGCTGTGCTGAGCCATTTTTCTGCCTAGTCCCACTGACTTGCACGTGACCCATATCCCTCCAAACACCTCCCATCCATGTACCTGTCCAAGTTTTTCTTAAATGTTAAAAGTGAGCCCACATTCACCACTTCAACTGGCAGCTCATTCCACACTCCCACCACTCTCTGTATGAAGAAGCACCCCCCCCCCCCAGTGTTCCCTTTAAACTTTTCCCCCTTAACCCATGTCCTCTGGTTTTTTCTCCCCTGGCCTCAGTGGAAAAAGCCTGCTTGCATTCACTCTATCTATACTCATCATAGTTTTATATAACTCTATCAAATCTTCCCTCATTCTTCTACGCTCCAGGGAATAAAGTCCTAACCTATTCAACATTTCCCTATAACTCAGTTTCTCAAGTCCCAGCAATATCCTTGTAACCCTTCTCTGCACTCTTTCAACCTTATTAATATCCTTCCTGTAATTCGGTGACCAAAACTGCACACAATACTCCAAATTCAGACTCACCAATGCCTTATACAACCTCACCATAACATTCCAACTCTTATACTCAATACTTTGATTTATAAAGGCCAATGTACCAAAAGCTCTCTTTACGACCCTATCTACCTGTGACGCCACTTTTAGGGAAGTTTGTATCTGTATTCTCAGATCCCTCTGTTCTCCTGCACTCCTCAGTGCCCTACCATTTACCTTGTATGTTCTACCTTGGTTTTTCCTTCCAAAGTGCAACACCTCACACTTGTCTGTATTTAACTCCATCTGCCATTTTTCAGCCCATTTTTCCAGCTAGTCCAAATCCCACTGCAAGCTTTGAAAACCTTCCTCACTGTCCACTACCTTCGTACCTCATTTTTTCTTGGCGTATTGCCTTTTTTGTTATCTTCTGTTGCTCTTTAAAAGCTTCCCAGTCCTTCGGTTTCTCACTCATCTTTGCTATGTTACACTTCTCTTTTATTTTTATACTGCCCTTTACTTCCCTCGTCAGCCACGACTGCCCCTTACTCCCCTTAGGATCTTTCTTCCTCTTTGGAATGAACCGATCCTGCACCTTCAGTATTATTCCCAGAAATACCTGCCATTGTTGTTCCACTGTCTTCCCTGGTAGGGTATTGTTCCATTGAACTTTGGCCAGCTCCTCCCTCATAGCTTCATAGTTCCCTTTGTTCAACTGTAATACTGACACATCCGATTTTCCCTTCTCCTTCGCAAATTGTAGGTTAAAACATAATTTTATGGTCACTACCTCGTAATGGTTCCTTTACCTCGAGGTCCCTGATCAAATCCAGTTCATTGCACAACACTAAATCTAGAATTGCCTTCTCCCTGGTAGGCTCCAGTACAAGCTGTTCTAAGAATCCATCTCGGAGGCACTCCACAAACTCCCTTTCTTGGGGTCCGGTACCATTCTGATTCTCCCAGTCTACCTGCATGTTGAAATCCCCCATGACAACTGTCAACCTTTGCGACATGCCAATTTTAACTCTTCATTCAACTTGCACCCTACATCCAGACTGCTGTTTGGGGGCCTGTAGATAACTCCCATTAGGGTCTTTCTACCCTTAGAATTTCTCAGTTCTATCCATTCTGACTCTACGTCCCCTGTTTCTGTGTTCCCTCTCACAAGGGACTGAATATCACTCCTCACCAACAGAACCACCCCACCCCCTCTGCCAGTCAGTCTGTCCTTTCGATAAGATGTATACCCTTGAATATTCATTTCCCAGGCCCTGTCCGCTTGAATCCATGTCTGTTATTCCCACAATATCGTACTTGCCAATTTCCAACTGAGCCTCAAGCTCATCTACTTTATTCCTTATACTTTGTGCATTCATATATACTTTTAATTCGTTACTCCCCTCTCCTTTCATATCAATTCCTATTTCACTTGGCCATACTGTATGATCTCTTCTTGAGCTTTATACTCCATTGATTCTGTTGTCCTTTTAAATTTTTCTTATTTTCACTTTCCCTTCAACTCCATCCTTGTATTTCCAGTTCATCCCCTTCCCCCCCACTACTTAGTTTAAACACATCCATGTTGCAGTGGCAAACCTGTTTGCCAGAATGCTGGTCCCCCGCCTATTAAGGTGCAACCCGTCCCTTTTGTACAATTCATCCCTACCCCAAAACAGATCCCAGTGGTCCAAGAATGTAAATCCTTGCTTCCTGCATCAGTTCCTCAGCCGCACATTCAGATCCATTATCTCCCTGTTCCTGCCCTCTCCAGCACTAGGAACTGGAAGCAAACCAGAGACAGGTTTTTTTAATAACAAATAAAACATTTATTAAACACTGCTAAAAAAAATCCCAAAAGTAAACAAACAACTAACCTAACCGGAAGTCAGCTGCGATACGGCAGCTCAAACAGTTCTTAAAGGGAGAAATGTGAACCACCGTTCTTTAAAGTAGTATTGCAAAAAAGTCCAAAATGATTTACAGAGTCAGTTAGGAGAGACTTTCCTTGAAGTAATAAAATCCTTTTTTTGCGACGTTACTGCTGATTCCAGCGGAAGTATGCTTTGCCGAGGGATTTACAATAGAAGGAAATAAAATGGTTTAAAGACACTGACCTTTCCGTGGCGAAACTCTGCATCCAACTCTTTCTGCTCTTTTGGCAAAGCAGGAGTTATCTTGGACACAAGTTACTAATTCCTTGTACGAAGATTAAATAAAGGTCGAACCGGTTACGCAGCAGAACGGAGTCACTGGCAAATTCAATCACAAACTGCCCCTGTGTCATTGGGGGGGGGGGTTCTCCTTTTATTGTCTGTTGGAAAAAAAACTATCACATGACCTCTCACTGGTGGGAAAATTACATCACTCCACCATCACAAGAACATTACCTCATGGTCATGTGACAGGCACAAGACACCCACGGGTACGTAACAATACTTACGGCAGAAATTGATCATTTCCTGATCAGTCAGGGCATCAAAGGATATGGAGAGAAGACAGGCGTATGGGGTTGAGGGGGATCTGGGATCAGCCATGATGAAATGGCAGAGCAGACTCAATGGGCTGAATGGCCTAATTCTGCTCCTATGTCATGGTCTTTCTGGCTTATTTATAATCCTTAATGGCTCTGTTTGTTTCTAGCTTACTAAGCATTACATACTTTGACATTGTTTTCTTGACTCAATTCATCACGTCCCTCAACATTGAAGGTTCTCTTGTCATTATTGTCCTTCCTTCTGACTGATTGAAATATGTTCACGTTTACAGGCAGATACATCCGGGCAGATTTAAACTTTCCTTGCAGTGTACCACCCAGGGCAGGAGGCACCCGGAATTATGAACATGATGCCCCCCTGTCGTCTTGTGGCACCTTCCAATCTCAGCTGATGGGTAAGTTTGCAGGGACTGTATCCCTGACCCACTGCTCAGAGTTTACAATGTCCCAGGTGTACATGACTGGACAGCTCAGCCTTCCGTCATGTGATTCACACCCACACATGGGTCACAAACATTCCCATGAGTGGACCTTGTTGGTATTGTAGGTGGCGAGGAAGTAGTTCAAGATGACAAGGTGGGTGGCAGATGGGACCCAGTCAGGAGTTGTATGAGGTAGCAGAGTGGCTAAGGGTCACATTGAATGGTGAGGTGTGGCGTGTAGAAAAGCAAAGGATGGTTAGTGTGTCCACAGATCTGTGGTAATACAGCAGGTGAAACATGACGTAGATCGGGGCACCACTTTGCCGATCAACTTCGCTCTGTCCACTGCAAAAGGCAGGATCTCTTGGGGCATTCATTTCAAATCCACTCACTAATCCATTCAAAGATAAGCAGTGGATGTTGTTTACTTGAATTTTCAGAAGGCCTTTGACACTACTTCACAAGATAAGAACACATGGTATTACAGGGATGATACTAAAATGGATAGAACATTGCTGATTGGTTGAAGGCAAAGAGTAGGAATAAAGGGATCCTTCTCTGGTTGGCTGCTGGTGATTAGTGGTGTTCCACAGGGGTGTGTTGGGACCAATTCTTCTTATGTTATATGTCAATGATTTGAATGACAGAATTGATTGCAAGGTTCGCAGATGATATGGAGATAAGCAGAGGAGCAAGTAGTGTTGAGGATGCAGAGAGGTTACAGAAGGAATTAGACTAGGAGAATGGGCAAAACACTGACAGATGGAGTACATTGTTGGGAAGTGTATGATCATGCACTTTGGCAAATGAAATAGAAGCATATACCATTTCCTAAAAAGAGAGAAAATTCAAAATTCTGAGGCGCAAAATTACCCATAGGTTAATTTGCAGGTTGAGTCGGTGGTGAGGAAGGCAAATACAATGTTAGCCTTCATTTTGAGAGGACTAGAACATAAAAGCAAGGATGTAATGTTTAGCCTTTATAAGGCACTGGTGAGGACTCATGGAGTTTTGTGAGTAGTTGGGCCCCTTAACTAAGAAAGAATGTACTGACATTTGAGATGGTTCAAAAGGGTTCTGGGATTCAAAGGCTTATCATATGAGGAACATTTAAGACCCTAAGATATAGGAGCAGAAATAGGCCATTCGGCACATTGAGTCTGCTCTGTCATTCAATCATGGGCTGATCCAATTCTTCCAGTCATCCCCACTCCCCTGCCTTCTCCTCATATCCTTTGATGTCCTGGCTAATCAAAAACCTATCTATCTCTGCCTTAAATACACCCAATGACTTGGCTTCCACAGCTGCTCGTGGCAACAAATTCCACAGATTTACCACCCTCTGACTAAAGTAATTTCTCCACCTTTGCTCTAAATGGGCATCCTTCAATCCTGAAGTCGTGCCCTTTTGTCCTAAACTCTCCTAACATGGGAAATAAGTTTGCCATATCTAATCTATTCAGGCCTTTGATGGCTCTGGGCCATCTGAATTCACTGAAATCCAGAAGAATGAGGGAGGAATCTCATTTGAAACCTATCAAATTTGAAGGGCCTCAATTCAATGCATGTGGAGAGTATGTTCCCTATGGTGGGAGAGTCTGAAACCACAGGACACAACCTCAGAATAGAGGGGCGCCATTTAGAATGGAGATGAGGAGGAATTTCTTTAGCAAGAGGGTGGTGATTATGTGGAATTTATTCCCACAGATGGCTGTGGAGGCCAGGTTATTGGATATATTGAAGGCAGAGGTTGATGATTATTCAGTGCATGAAGGGATAGAGGGAGAAGTGGATGAGGACAGAGAATGCCACAGACTGTGAGAGTGTGCAGTACGGCAGTGGGTTAGGAAGGTGGTTAGGGCAGAGGAATGTGCAGACACAGTCGAGCAGGGTCCTGTATTAATCTGCCGCTGTGACCAGAGGGCAGTGAACAAGGGAAGGGGCAGGAGGACGTTGTCTCTGTCAGTTTGGTTTACTGAGGCAGGGTTGGGGGTATTGGGTGTGCCGTGATTGCAGTGTCAAGGAGCTGTGGGGTGTGTGTGTGTGAGAGAGAGAGAGAGTGAATATGTGTGTGAGAGAGTGTGAGTCTGTGTATGTGCGAAAGAGAGTGTATATGTGTGTGAGAGAGAGAGGGAGAGAGTGTGGGTGAGGTTGTGCCTATGTGTGTGAGTGTAAGTCTGTGTCTGTGTGTGTGTGTGTGTGAGAGAGACTGTGTGAGTGTGAGGTTCTGCCTGTGTCCATGTGTGAGAGAGTGTGTGTGCATATGTGTGTGAGTGTGATTCTGTCTGTGAGAGTGTGTGTGTGAGTGTGAGGTTCTGCCTGTGTGTGTGTGTGTACCTGTGCACAAGTGTAAGTCTGTGTCTGTGAGAGCAAGAGAGTGTGTGTGCGCACATGCACGAGTGTGAGTCTGTGCCTCTGTGTGTGAGAGAGAGAGAGTGTGTGTGTGTAGGATTTACAGAGCTGAGAGGTGTATTGAATGTGGAAGGACTGTGGTATCTGTGTGCATATAGGAGTAGGGGTGATTCCTTCCTTAAGGCAGTGGGGTTGGGGATGCTTCTGTCATATCAGCTGGGAGGATGACACCTAAGGTCCAGAAAATAAAGGAGCAGAATTAGGCCATTTGCCCATCGAGTCTTTTCTGCCATTTCATCATGGCTGATCCAATTTTCCTCAGCCCCGTCTCCTGCCTTCCCCTTGTATCCCTTCATCCCCTGTACAATCAAGAATCTATCAACCTCTGCCTTAAATATACATGAAGACTTGGCCTCCACAGCTTGCCTGTGACAATATTAGGTCATTCCTCAGGGGTCAGTATTGGGACCGCTTCTTTTCTCATTGTCAATGATTTGGATCATGGAATTGATGGCTTTGTGGCAATGTTTTCAGATGATAGGAAGAGAGATGGAGGCAGATGGAGTGCTGAGGCAGCAACACAGTTAGACAGAATGGACAAAAAAGTGGCAGGTGTTATAATGTCAGGAAATGGAAATGTATGATAATACATTTTAGTAAGAGGAACTATAATGCAGAGTATTCTCTAAATGAGGAGAACATTCAAACATCAGAGGTGGAGGGACTTGGGAGTCCTTGTGCAAGACCCCCAGAAGGTTAATTTACAGGTTGAGCATGTGTTAAAGAAGGCAAATGCAATGTTGGCTTTTATTTCAGAGGAAATATGGAAGCAAGGAGATAATGCTGAAGCTTTATAAGACACTAGTCTTACTTGGAATATTATCACAGTTTTGGACCCCATATCTCAGAAAGAATGTGTTATCATTGGAGACAGTCCCGAGGAGGTTCATGAGGATGATTCTGGGAATGAAAGGGTTAACATTTGAGGAGTGTTTGGCAGCTTTGGGCCTGTACTCACTGGAATTTAGAAGAATGCGGGGGGATTTCACTGAAACCTACCGTATGTTGAAAGGACTGGATAGGGTGGATATGGAGAGGATGTCCGGGGGGGGGGGGGGGTCTCCAGAATTAGAGGGCACAGCCTCAAAGTTGAAGGGCAACCCTTTAGAACAGGGGTAAGAAGTAATTTTTTTTTTACCCAGTATATAGTAAATCTGTGGAATGCTCTTGCATAAACAGCTGTGGAGGCCAAGTCCATGGGTTTATTTAAAGTGAAAATTGATCGTTTTCTGATCAGTCAGGGCATCAAAGTTATGGTGAAAAGGCAGGTGTATGGGGTTGAGTGGGATCCAGGATCAGCTATGATGGAATGGCAAAGCAAACACAATGGGCTGAATCGCCAAATTCTGCTCCTATTTTTTTCTGACCTAATGGTGTAATGAATTACACAGATTCACCACCCTCTGGCTAAAGAAGTGTTTCCTTATCTCTGTTCTGAATGGACTTCCCTCTATTCTGAGGCTGTGTCTTCAGGTCCTAGACTCCTCAACTATAGGAAACATTGTCTACTTTATCTAGGCCTCTCAATATTTAATAGGTATCAATGAGATTCTTCCCCCCCCCCCATTCTTCTGACCTCCAGTGAGTATAGGCCCAGAGCCACCAAACACTCCTCATCATCCCCCGCCTCACCTCTCCAAAGCCAGCACATCTTTCCTTAAATAAGGGCCTCAAAGCCTCTCATAATACTCTAAATGCAGTCTGACTAATGTCTTATAAAGCCTCAGCACTATGTCCCTGCTTTTGTATTCTAGTCCTTTCAAAATTAATGCTAACATTGCATTTGCTTTCCTTACCACTGACTCGACCTGTAAGTTAACTTTTAGGGATCCTGCAAAAGTACCTAGGCGCCTCAGGTGTTTGGAATTTTCTTCCCTTTGCCT
The DNA here is from genome assembly GCF_030144855.1 of Hypanus sabinus. NCBI lineage: Eukaryota > Metazoa > Chordata > Chondrichthyes > Myliobatiformes > Dasyatidae > Hypanus > Hypanus sabinus. The sequence continues at coordinate 42,092 of NW_026779520.1, read as the reverse complement.
GTATTCCTCTACCAAAGTACATGAGCATGCATTTCCCTGCACGGGATTCCATCTGCCACCTTGTTGCACATTCTCACATTCTGCAGCCTCCCAGCTTCCTCAACACTACCTGCTCCTCCACCTATCTTCCTATTGTTTGCAAACTTGGCCACAAAGCCATCAATTCCATTATCCAAATCATTGACACATAACATGAAAAGAAGCAGCTCCTACACAGTCCCCTGTGGAACGCCACCAGTCATCAGCAGCCAACCAGGAAAGGAACACTTTATTCCCACTCTTTGCCTCCTGACAATCAGCCAATCTTCTATCAATGTTAGTGTCGTTCCTATAATACCGTATGGGCTCTTATCTTGTTAAACAACTTCATGTATGGCACCTTGTCAAAACCTTCTGAGAATCCAACTAAACAATATCCAATGATTCTCCTTTGTTTATTCTGCCTGTTATTCAAGAATTCCAACAAATTTGTCAGGCAAGATTTCCCCTTGAGAAAACCATGCTGACTTTAGCCCATTTTATCATTCTCCTCCAAGTACCCTAAAACCTCATTCTTAATAATGGACTCCAACATCTTTCCAACCACTGAAGTCAGGTTAATTTTCTTCCTTCTGCTTCCCTTCCTTCTTACAGAGTGGAGTAATATTAGCAATTTTCCAGCCCTTAGGTGCAGTCCATCTGGTCCAGATGAATTATCACAAACACAAGAATGTCTGTATGCAGATGTTGGAAATCCAAAGCATCTGATTCTGGCATCTTTCCCCTTCCTTCCAGGGTTGTGGCCTGAAACTTCGACTGGCAATTCATTTCCGTATTTGCAGACCTGCTAGATTTCTCCAGCATTTTGTGGGTGTTGCTTTAAGTGATTTTATCTACTTCAGATCTCTCAGCCTCCCAAGCACCTTTTCCTCAGTAATAGCAAAGACGGTCACTTTTGCCTCAGATACTCAGATCTCTGGAATTCTGCTAATGTCTTGCACAATGAAGACTGAGGCACAATACTTATTAAATTTGTCTGCTTTTACTTTCCCTTTACTCCACTAATACTGATAGATCGGATTTCCTATTCTCCTTCTCAAGTTGTAAGTTATGTTATAATCACTGGTCCTAAGGGTTCCTTTACCTTAAGCTCCTAAATCAAATCTGGTTTATTACACAACATCCAATCCAGGACAGCCTTCCCCTGAGTGGGCTCAACCACAAGCTGCTCTAAAAAGCTGTTTAGTCTTTCTACAAATTCCCTCTTGGGTTCCAAAGTCAGGGAGGGTGACACAGGTCTGCTTCTAGTGACCGTCGTCCTCGTGTGACAGCAACACTGGGTGAGATCTTTCTCTTTGTGATGCAGGGGAGGCTCTGGCTGAGAGGGAAGTGCCGATCCAGTACGTGTACAGCTCACCTGCCCTGCGTTGTGTACAGACAGCACAGCATCTGTTGCAAGGTAAAACGGCCCCCCCGCCCTGCATACCCCATCCCGCTTCAACTCCACCCCACCCGGTAACCACACATGGTCCCCTCCTCACCGCCACCCCACCCTACTCACCTCATCCTAACCCATCTCACACACACACACACACACACACACACACACACACACACACACACACACACTACCTACCCCCACCCATCCCACCCCATCTCACACACCCTACCCTACCCACCCGCCCCATCTCGCACACCCTACCCACCCCCACCCATCCCACCCCATCTCACACACCCTACCCTACCCATCCCACCCCATCTCACACACCCTACCCTACCCATCCCACCCCATCTCACACACCCTACCCACCCGCCCCATCTCGCACACCCTACCCACCCGCCCCATCTCGCACACCCTACCCTACCCTACCCGCCCCACCTCGCACACCCTACCCTACCCACCCGCCCCATCTCGCACACCCTACCCACCTGCCCCACCTCACACACCCTACCCTACCCACCCGCCCCATCTCGCACACCCTACCCTACCCACCCGCCCCACCTCACACACCCTACCCTACCCACCCGCCCCATCTCGCACACCCTACCCACCCGCCCCATCTCGCACACCCTACCCACCCGCCACATCTCGCACACCCTACCCACCTGCCCCACCTCACACACCCTACCCTACCCACCCGCCCCATCTCGCACACCCTACCCACCCGCCCCATCTCGCACACCCTACCCGACCCACCCGCCCCATCTCGCACACCCTACCCTACCCACCCCATCTCGCACACCCTACCCTACCCACCCGCCCCATCTCGCACACCCTACCCTACCCACCCGCCCCATCTCGCACACCCTACCCTACCCACCCGCCCCATCTCGCACACCCTACCCTACCCACCCGCCCCATCTCGCACACCCTACCCTACCCACCCGCCCCATCTCGCACACCCTACCCACCCGCCCCATCTCGCACACCCTACCCACCCGCCCCATCTCGCACACCCTACCCTACCCACCCGCCCCATCTCGCACACCCTACCCACCCGCCCCATCTCGCACACCCTACCCACCCGCCCCATCTCGCACACCCTACCCACCCGCCCCATCTCGCACACCCGACCCACACACCCCATCTCGCACACCCGACCCACCCGCCCCATCTCGCACACCCGACCCACCCGCCCCATCTCGCACACCCTACCCGCCCGCCCCATCTCGCACACCCTAACCACCTACCACATCTCATACACCTTACCCTACCCACCCATCCCACCCCATCTCACACAACCTACCCTACCCACCCATCCCACCCCATCTCACACAACCTACCCTCCTACCCCATCTCGCACACCCGACCCACCCGCCCCATCTCGCACACCCGACCCACCCGCCCCATCTCGCACACCCTACCCGACCCACCCGCCCCATCTCGCACACCCGACCCACCCGCCCCATTTCGCACACCCGACCCACCCGCCCCATCTCGCACACCCTACCCACCCGCCCCATCTCGCACACCCTACCCTACCCACCCCATCTCGCACACCCTACCCACCCGCCCCATCTCGCACACCCTACCCACCCGCCCCATCTCGCACACCCTACCCACCCGCCCCATCTCGCACACCCTACCCACCCGCCCCATCTCGCACACCCTACCCACCCGCCCCATCTCGCACACCCGACCCACCCGCCCCATCTCGCACACCCGACCCACCCGCCCCATCTCGCACACCCTACCCACCCGCCCCATCTCGCACACCCTACCCACCCGCCCCATCTCGCACACCCTACCCACCCGCCCCATCTCGCACACCCTACCCACCCGCCCCATCTCGCACACCCGACCCACCCGCCCCATCTCGCACACCCGACCCACCCGCCCCATCTCGCACACCCTACCCACCCGCCCCATCTCGCACACCCGACCCACCCGCCCCATCTCGCACACCCGACCCACCCGCCCCATCTCGCACACCCTACCCTACCCACCCGCCCCACCTCGCACACCCTACCCTACCCACCCGCCCCATCTCGCACACCCGACCCTACCCACCCGCCCCATCTCGCACACCCGACCCACCCGCCCCATCTCGCACACCCGACCCACCCGCCCCATCTCGCACACCCGACCCACCCGCCCCATCTCGCACACCCGACCCACCCGCCCCATCTCGCACACCCGACCCACCCGCCCCATCTCGCACACCCGACCCACCCGCCCCATCTCGCACACCCGACCCACCCGCCCCATCTCGCACACCCGACCCACCCGCCCCATCTCGCACACCCGACCCACCCGCCCCATCTCGCACACCCTACCCGACCCACCCGCCCCATCTCGCACACCCTACCCTACCCGCCCCATCTCGCACACCCTACCCACCCACCCGCCCCCTCTCGCACACCCTACCCGACCCACCCGCCCCATCTCGCACACCCTACCCACCCATCCCACCCCATCTCACACAACCTACCCTACCCACCCATCCCACCCCATCTCACACATCCTACCCTCCCGCCCCATCTCGCACACCCTACCCACCCGCCCCATCTCGCACACCCTACCCACCCGCCCCATCTCGCACACCCTACCCACCCGCCCCATCTCGCACACCCTACCCACCCGCCCCACCTCGCACACCCTACCCTACCCACCCGCCCCACCTCGCACACCCTACCCTACCCACCCGCCCCACCTCGCACACCCTACCCACCCGCCCCACCACGCACACCCTACCCACCCGCCCCATCTCGCACACCCTACCCGACCCACCCGCCCCATCTCGCACACCCTACCCACCCGCCCCACCTCGCACACCCGACCCACCCGCCCCATCTCGCACACCCTACCCACCCGCCCCACCTCGCACACCCGACCCACCCGCCCCATCTCGCACACCCTACCCACCCGCCCCATCTCGCACACCCTACCCTACCCACCCGCCCCACCCTGCACACCCTACCCTACCCACCCGCCCCATCTCGCACACCCTACCCTACCCACCCGCCCCATCTCGCACACCCTACCCTACCCACCCCATCTCGCACACCCTACCCACCCCATCTCGCACACCCTACCCTACCCACCCGCCCCATCTCGCACACCCTACCCTACCCACCCGCCCCATCTCGCACACCCTACCCTACCCACCCGCTCCATCTCGCACACCCTACCCTACCCACCCGCCCCATCTCGCACACCCTACCCACCCACCCCATCTCGCACACCCTACCCACCCCATCTCGCACACCCTACCCTACCCACCCGCCCCATCTCGCACACCCTACCCTACCCACCCGCCCCATCTCGCACACCCTACCCTACCCACCCGCTCCATCTCGCACACCCTACACTACCCACCCGCCCCACCTCGCACACCCTACCCACCCGCCCCATCTCGCACACCCTACCCACCCGCCCCATCTCGCACACCCTACCCACCCGCCCCATCTCGCACACCCTACCCTACCCACCCGCCCCACCTCGCACACCCTACCCTACCCACCCGCCCCACCTCGCACACCCTACCCTACCCACCCGCCCCACCTCGCACACCCTACCCACCCGCCCCACCTCGCACACCCTACCCACCCGCCCCATCTCGCACACCCTACCCTACCCACCCGCCCCACCTCTCACACTCGACCCACCCGCCCCATCTCGCACACCCGACCCACCCGCCCCACCTCGCACACCCGACCCACCCGCCCCACCTCGCACACCCTACCCACCCGCCCCACCTCGCACACCCGACCCACCCGCCCCATCTCGCACACCCTACCCACCCGCCCCACCTCACACACCCTACCCACCCGCCCCATCTCGCACACCCTACCCACCCGCCCCATCTCGCACACCCTACCCACCCGCCCCATCTCGCACACCCTACCCCACCCACCCGCCCCACCTCGCACACCCTACCCCACCCACCCGCCCCACCTCGCACACCCTACCCTACCCACCCGCCCCACCTCGCACACCCTACCCTACCCACCCGCCCCATCTTGCACACCCTACCCACCCGCCCCACCTCGCACACCCTACCCACCCGCCCCATCTCGCACACCCTACCCTACCCACCCGCCCCACCTCGCACACCCTACCCTACCCACCCGCCCCACCTCGCACACCCTACCCTACCCACCCGCCCCACCTCGCACACCCTACCCACCCGCCCCACCTCGCACACCCTACCCACCCGCCCCACCTCGCACACCCTACCCACCCGCCCCACCTCGCACACCCTACCCACCCGCCCCACCTCGCACACCCTACCCTACCCACCCGCCCCACCTCGCACACCCTACCCTACCCACCCGCCCCACCTCGCACACCCTACCCACCCGCCCCATCTCGCACACCCTACCCTACCCACCCGCCCCACCTCGCACACCCGACCCTACCCACCCACCCGCCCCACCTCGCACACCCGACCCTACCCACCCACCCCATCTCGCACACCCTACCCTACCCACCCGTCCCATCTCGCACACCCTACCCACCCGCCCCATCTCGCACACCCTACCCTACCCACCCGCCCCATCTCGCACACCCTACCCACCCGCCCCATCTCGCACACCCGACCCTACCCACCCCATCTCGCACACCCTACCCACCCGCCCCATCTCGCACACCCTACCCACCCGCCCCACCTCGCACACCCTACCCACCCGCCCCATCTCGCACACCCTACCCACCCGCCCCACCTCGCACACCCTACCCTACCCACCCGCCCCATCTCGCACACCCTACCCACCCGCCCCACCTCGCACACCCGACCCTACCCACCCGCCCCATCTCGCACACCCTACCCGCCCGCCCCATCTCGCACACCCTAACCACCTACCACATCTCATACACCTTACCCTACCCACCCATCCCACCCCATCTCACACAACCTACCCTACCCACCCATCCCACCCCATCTCACACAACCTACCCTCCTACCCCATCTCGCACACCCGACCCACCCGCCCCATCTCGCACACCCGACCCACCCGCCCCATCTCGCACACCCTACCCGACCCACCCGCCCCATCTCGCACACCCGACCCACCCGCCCCATTTCGCACACCCGACCCACCCGCCCCATCTCGCACACCCTACCCACCCGCCCCATCTCGCACACCCTACCCTACCCACCCCATCTCGCACACCCTACCCACCCGCCCCATCTCGCACACCCTACCCACCCGCCCCATCTCGCACACCCTACCCACCCGCCCCATCTCGCACACCCTACCCACCCGCCCCATCTCGCACACCCGACCCACCCGCCCCATCTCGCACACCCGACCCACCCGCCCCATCTCGCACACCCTACCCACCCGCCCCATCTCGCACACCCTACCCACCCGCCCCATCTCGCACACCCTACCCACCCGCCCCATCTCGCACACCCTACCCACCCGCCCCATCTCGCACACCCTACCCACCCGCCCCATCTCGCACACCCGACCCACCCGCCCCATCTCGCACACCCGACCCACCCGCCCCATCTCGCACACCCTACCCACCCGCCCCATCTCGCACACCCGACCCACCCACCCCATCTCGCACACCCTACCCACCCCATCTCGCACACCCGACCCACCCGCCCCATCTCGCACACCCGACCCACCCGCCCCATCTCGCACACCCGACCCACCCGCCCCATCTCGCACACCCGACCCACCCGCCCCATCTCGCACACCCGACCCACCCGCCCCATCTCGCACACCCGACCCACCCGCCCCATCTCGCACACCCGACCCACCCGCCCCATCTCGCACACCCGACCCACCCGCCCCATCTCGCACACCCGACCCACCCGCCCCATCTCGCACACCCGACCCACCCGCCCCATCTCGCACACCCTACCCACCCACCCCATCTCGCACACCCGACCCACCCGCCCCATCTCGCACACCCTACCCGACCCACCCGCCCCATCTCGCACACCCTACCCTACCCGCCCCATCTCGCACACCCTACCCGACCCACCCGCCCCATCTCGCACACCCTACCCACCCATCCCACCCCATCTCACACAACCTACCCTACCCACCCATCCCACCCCATCTCACACATCCTACCCTCCCGCCCCATCTCGCACACCCTACCCACCCGCCCCATCTCGCACACCCTACCCACCCGCCCCATCTCGCACACCCTACCCACCCGCCCCACCTCGCACACCCTACCCTACCCACCCGCCCCACCTCGCACACCCTACCCTACCCACCCGCCCCACCTCGCACACCCTACCCACCCGCCCCACCTCGCACACCCTACCCACCCGCCCCATCTCGCACACCCTACCCGACCCACCCGCCCCATCTCGCACACCCTACCCGACCCACCCGCCCCATCTCGCACACCCTACCCACCCGCCCCACCTCGCACACCCGACCCACCCGCCCCATCTCGCACACCCTACCCACCCGCCCCACCTCGCACACCCGACCCACCCGCCCCATCTCGCACACCCTACCCTACCCACCCGCCCCACCCTGCACACCCTACCCTACCCACCCGCCCCATCTCGCACACCCTACCCTACCCACCCGCCCCATCTCGCACACCCTACCCTACCCACCCGCCCCACCTCGCACACCCTACCCTACCCACCCCATCTCGCACACCCTACCCACCCCATCTCGCACACCCTACCCTACCCACCCGCCCCATCTCGCACACCCTACCCTACCCACCCGCCCCATCTCGCACACCCTACCCTACCCACCCGCCCCATCTCGCACACCCTACACTACCCACCCGCCCCACCTCGCACACCCTACCCACCCGCCCCATCTCGCACACCCTACCCACCCGCCCCACCTCGCACACCCGACCCACCCGCCCCATCTCGCACACCCTACCCACCCGCCCCATCTCGCACACCCTACCCACCCGCCCCACCTCGCACACCCGACCCACCCGCCCCATCTCGCACACCCTACCCACCCGCCCCATCTCGCACACCCTACCCTACCCACCCGCCCCACCTCGCACACCCTACCCTACCCACCCGCCCCACCTCGCACACCCTACCCACCCGCCCCACCTCGCACACCCTACCCACCCGCCCCATCTCGCACACCCTACCCTACCCACCCGCCCCACCTCGCACACCCTACCCTACCCACCCGCCCCACCTCGCACACCCTACCCACCCGCCCCACCTCGCACACCCTACCCACCCGCCCCATCTCGCACACCCTACCCCACCCACCCGCCCCACCTCGCACACCCTACCCTACCCACCCGCCCCACCTCGCACACCCTACCCTACCCACCCGCCCCATCTTGCACACCCTACCCACCCGCCCCACCTCGCACACCCTACCCTACCCACCCGTCCCACCTCGCACACCCTACCCTACCCACCCGCCCCACCTCGCACACCCTACCCTACCCACCCGCCCCACCTCGCACACCCTACCCTACCCACCCGCCCCACCTCGCACACCCTACCCTACCCACCCGCCCCACCTCGCACACCCTACCCTACCCACCCGCCCCACCTCGCACACCCTACCCTACCCACCCGCCCCACCTCGCACACCCTACCCACCCGCCCCACCTCGCACACCCTACCCACCCGCCCCACCTCGCACACCCTACCCTACCCACCCGCCCCACCTCGCACACCCTACCCACCCGCCCCATCTCGCACACCCTACCCTACCCACCCGCCCCACCTCGCACACCCTACCCTACCCACCCGCCCCACCTCGCACACCCGACCCTACCCACCCACCCGCCCCACCTCGCACACCCGACCCTACCCACCCACCCCATCTCGCACACCCTACCCTACCCACCCGTCCCATCTCGCACACCCTACCCACCCGCCCCATCTCGCACACCCTACCCTACCCACCCGCCCCATCTCGCACACCCTACCCTACCCACCCGCCCCATCTCGCACACCCTACCCTACCCACCCCATCTCGCACACCCTACCCACCCGCCCCATCTCGCACACCCTACCCACCCGCCCCATCTCGCACACCCTACCCACCCGCCCCATCTCGCACACCCTACCCACCCGCCCCACCTCGCACACCCTACCCTACCCACCCGCCCCACCTCGCACACCCTACCCACCCGCCCCACCTCGCACACCCGACCCTACCCACCCACCCCATCTCGCACACCCTACCCACCCGTCCCATCTCGCACACCCTACCCACCCGCCCCATCTCGCACACCCTACCCTACCCACCCGCCCCATCTCGCACACCCTACCCTACCCACCCGCCCCATCTCGCACACCCTACCCACCCACCCGCCCCACCTCGCACACCCTACCCACCCACCCGCCCCACCTCGCACACCCGTCCCACCTCGCACACCCGTCCCACCTCGCACACCCGTCCCACCTCGCACACCCGTCCCACCTCGCACACCCGACCCACCTCGCACACCCGACCCACCTCGCACACCCGACCCACCTCGCACACCCGACCCACCTCGCACACCCGACCCACCTCGCACACCCGACCCACCTCGCACACCCGACCCACCTCGCACACCCGACCCACCTCGCACACCCGACCCACCTCGCACACCCTACCCACCCGCCCCATCTCGCACACCCTACCCACCCGCCCCATCTCGCACACCCTACCCTACCCACCCGCCCCACCTCGCACACCCTACCCTACCCACCCGCCCCACCTCGCACACCCTACCCTACCCACCCGCCCCACCTCGCACACCCTACCCTACCCACCCGCCCCACCTCGCACACCCTACCCTACCCACCCGCCCCACCTCGCACACCCTACCCTACCCACCCGCCCCACCTCGCACACCCTACCCTACCCACCCGCCCCACCTCGCACACCCTACCCACCCGCCCCACCTCGCACACCCTACCCTACCCACCCGCCCCACCTCGCACACCCTACCCTACCCACCCGCCCCACCTCGCACACCCTACCCCACCCACCCGCCCCACCTCGCACACCCTACCCACCCACCCGCCCCACCTCGCACACCCTACCCTACCCACCCCAGCTCGCACACCCTACCCTACCCACCCGCCCCACCCCGCACACCCTACCCTACCCACCCGCCCCACCTCGCACACCCTACCCTACCCACCCGCCCCACCCCGCACACCCTACCCTACCCACCCGCCCCACCTCGCACACCCTACCCTACCCACCCGCCCCACCTCGCACACCCTACCCTACCCACCCGCCCCACCTCGCACACCCTACCCTACCCACCCGCCCCACCTCGCACACCCTACCCTACCCACCCGCCCCACCTCGCACACCCTACCCTACCCACCCGCCCCACCTCGCACACCCTACCCTACCCACCCGCCCCACCTCGCACACCCTACCCACCCGCCCCATCTCGCACACCCTACCCACCCGCCCCATCTCGCACACCCTACCCACCCGCCCCATCTCGCACACCCTACCCTACCCACCCGCCCCATCTCGCACACCCTACCCTACCCACCCGCCCCATCTCGCACACCCTACCCTACCCACCCGCCCCATCTCGCACACCCTACCCTACCCACCCGCCCCATCTCGCACACCCGACCCTACCCACCCGCCCCACCTCGCACACCCTACCCTACCCACCCGCCCCACCTCGCACACCCTACCCTACCCACCCGCCCCACCTCGCACACCCTACCCTACCCACCCGCCCCACCTCGCACACCCTACCCTACCCACCCGCCCCACCTCGCACACCCTACTCTACCCACCCGCCCCACCTCGCACACCCTACCCTACCCACCCGCCCCATCTCGCACACCCTACCCTACCCACCCGCCCCACCTCGCACACCCTAGCCACTTACCCCATCCCATCTCACACACCCTAGCCACCTACCCCATCCCATCTCACACACCCTAGCCACCTACCCCATCCCATCTCACACACCCTAGCCACCTACCCCATCCCATCTCACACACCCTAGCCACCTACCCCATCCCATCTCACACACCCTAGCCACCTACCCCATCCCATCTCACACACCCTAGCCACCTACCCCATCCCATCTCACACACCCTAGCCACCTACCCCATCCCATCTCACACACCCTAGCCACCTACCCCATCCCATCTCACACACCCTAGCCACCTACCCCATCCCATCTCACACACCCTAGCCACCTACCCCATCCCATCTCACACACCCTAACCACCTACCCCATCTCACAAACCCTACCCACCCACTCCATCCCATATCACCCAAACCAACCTGACCTACCCCTGCCCAGCCCATGCCAATCCATCTCACCCCTCCCACCCAAACGCACTTCACTAACCCCAAACACCGGCTGTGTACTCTGTTCATACACATTATTGGTTTGTTTGTAGAGACACAGTGTAGAACAGCCCATCCGGCCCTTTGATCTATGCCTCCCAACAAACCCCAATTTAATCCTAGCCAGGTCACGGGACAAATTACGGTGACCAATTCACCTACCAACAGCAATGCCTTTGGACTTTGGGAGGAGACCCACGCAGTCTCGAGAAAATTTATAAACTCCTTACAGGCAATGGTGGGAATTGAACCCGAGTCACTGGTAAAGAGTTGTGCTAACCACCTTGGTGCTGCCCGGTAATTATATAAACCTCTATCAGATCTCTCCTCAGTCACCGCAGCTCTGGAGAAGACAGTTAGTCCAACTTCTCACTATAGCTCATTCTCTCTAATCCGGGCAGTGTGCTGGCTCGACATCCTTCCTATAATGGAGCAACCAGAATGTCTGCAATACTCCAGATGAAGTCTGACTACAGTGTACGAGGCCGCAAGATTAACTTCCCAATGCTTGAACTCAATCGAGTGATAAACCTGCAGCCCAGTGACAGGCCCTTTGGCTCATCATCTGTGCAGAGCCATTTAAACTGCCCAGTCTCACAGCCTGCACCTGGGTAATATCTCTCCATGTAGTTCCCATCCATGTACCTAACCAAACCTCGTCAACGTTGAAATCGAAGTTGCATCCACCACTTGTGCTGGCAGCTCATTCCACACTCTCACCACCCTCTGAGAGAAAAGAGAACACCCTCATGTTCCCACAAGACCATAAGATATGTGAGTACAATTAGGCCATTTGGCCCATCAAGTCTGCTCCACCATTTAATGATGGCTGATTCTATGTTTAACCTCTCCTCAGACCCACTCCCCGGCTTTCTCCTCATAACCTTTAATGCCATGTCCAGTCAAGAGCCTACCAAGCTCTGCCTTAAATACACCCAACAACCTGGTCTCTGCAGCTGCCTGCGGTAATAAATTCCACAAATTCACCACTCTCTAGCTAAAGAAATTTCTCCACATCGCTGTTTTAAATGGATGATCCTCTATCCTGAGGCTGTGCCCTCTTGATCTAGACTCCCACCATCAGAAACATCCTTGCCACGTTTACTAGGCCTTTCAACAGTTGAAAGGTTTTAATGAGATACCCACCCATCCTTCTAAATTCCAGTAAGTACAGACCCAGAGCCATCAAAGTATGACAACCCTTTCATTCCCAAATCATCCTTGTGAACCTCCAATGAGAAGGTTCCCCTTAAACTTCTCTTTTCACCCTTAACCCATGACCTCTAGTTGTAGTCTCACCCAACCTCAGTGGAAAAAGCCTGCTTACAGTTACCCAATCTATACACGCATAATTTTGTTTATCAAATCTCTCCTCATTCTCCTACGCTTCAGGGAATAAAGTCCTGTCCTATTTAACCCTTCCCCATAACTCCGGTCCTCCAGTCCCAGCAACATCCTTGTGAATTTTCTCTGTACTCTTTCAACCTTGTTTACATCTTTCCTATATGTAGTTACCTATAATTGCTCATCATACTCCAAATTAGGCCTTGTACAACTTTAACATAACATCCTGTACTCAATACTTTGATCTATAAAGGCAATGTGCCAAAAGCTCTCTTTACAAACCTATCTACTTGTGTTGTCACTTGATCCATGGATCTGTATTTCCAGATCCCTTTGTTCTACCACACTCCTCACTACCCTACTGTTCACTGTGTAAGTCCTAGCTCGGTTGGTCCTTCCGAAGTGCAACACTCACAATTGACTGTATTAAATGCCATCTGCCATTTTTCAGCTGGTTCAGATCCTACCCTCACTGTCCACTACATCCCCAATCTTGGTGTCATCTGCAAATTTGCTGATCCAGTTAACCATATTATCATCTAGATTATTGTTATAGACGACAAACAGCAACGAGCCAGCACCGAACCCAGCAGCTCTCCACTAGTCACAGGCTCCACTCAGAGAGACAACCATTTACTGCAAAGCCAGTGTCTAATCCAAAGTGAATGCCAAATGACTGAACCTTTTTGTCCAACCTCCCATGCGGAACCTTGTCAAATGTCTTGCTAAAGTCCAGGTAGACAACGTCCACTGTCTTGCCTTCATCAACTTCCATGATAACTTCTTTGAAAAACTCTAGAGATCAGTTAGACACAACCTACCATACACAATGCCATGCTGATTATCCCTAATCAGTCCCTGTCTATCCAAATACTTATATGTCCTGTCTCTCAGAAAATCTTCCAAGAACTTTCCCACTACTGACGTAAGGCTCACCAGCCTATAATTTCCTGGTTTATTTCTAGAGCCTTCTTTAAATAGCAAAACAATATTAGCTATCCTCCAGTTCTCCAGTACCTCACCCGTCTCTAAGGATGATTTAAAGAACTCTGCTGCAGCCCTTGCACTATCCTCCCACAGTCTGAAGAACACTTGGAGATTTATCCACCCTAATTTGCCTCAAGACAGCAACACCTCCTCTGTAATCTGTATAGGGTTGATGACCTCACTGCTGTTTTGCATCACTTCTACAGACTCAGTCCATCTCCTGAGTAAAAACAGCTGCAAAAAAATCCACCTAAGATCACTCCCATCTCTTCTGGCTCCATGCTGATCATCAAGAGGATCAATTTTGTCCTTTGTTATACTTTTAGTCATAGAACACAACAGTACAGAAGCAGGCCCGTTGGCTTATCTCGTCTGTGTTGTTTCTTTCCACACCTTGTGCACATCGGGCAGGAGCCTTGCATTTTTTAGCATTTGTCTTGTTACTTACAAGGCTGAATTGCTAGGTCAATGCTCAACCGAGCACGAATGGAAAGCGTGCGAGCAGCTGGCCGGATTCAGACCCAGGACCACTCGCCTCAAAGTCCATTGCAGATGCCACTACACCACCAGCTGGCTTATCTCACCTGCATCAAATTATTAATCTGTCTGGCCCCATTGACCTGCACCCTGGACCAGATCCCTCCGTACCCCACTCATCTATGTACCCTGCTCTCTTGCACTTCTTATACTCCACAAGTACCTCATTTATTCCTACCTTCCCATACCTTCTAAGTAACACCTTTCTTTTCTTAACCATGACCTCAGTATCACTCAAAAACCAAGGTTTCCTATATCTGTGATCCATACCTTTTACTCTGATAGGAATGCACAAAGTTTCTAATCTCAAAATTTTGAAGGTCTTGCACTTAGCAAATACACCTTTGCCTGTCCCAATCCACATTTGTAAACAGTCGATGCTTCAGACCGAGATCGTTCTTAAACATAGTACTGTAGCTTTATGTTAGACCTCCCAAGGTGCGTCATCTCACACTCAACCTAAACTCCATCTGCTGACGGTCCACCTGATTTCTATCCCACTGCATCCTTTGGCAATCTTCTATGTTATCCACAACACCAGCAATCTCTGTGAACTCACCGACACACAATCAAGCAACCCTGTTGGCGTATTTATGAGGGCTTTGTTTAGCTGAGTGTGGGGGAGGCAGAAAAGCTCAGTCTGTTTCTGTATCCCCTGGTCCTCATGGGCTGAACCCCGGCTCCCCACAGAGCCCTGTCCCAGTCAGAACAGACCTGCAACATCACAAGACAAAGGAGCAGAAGTAGGCCATTCGACCCATCGAGTCTGCTCCACCACACCACCATGAGCTAAACTATTCTCCCATCTAGTTCCAGTTTCTGGCTTTTTCCCCATATCCCTTGATACCCTGACTAATTAGATACCTATCAATCTCCTCCTTAAACACCCTCAATGATCGGGCCTCCACAGCTGTTTGTGGCAAAAAATTCCATAAATCCAAGACCCTCTGGCTAAAGTCATGCTGCAGGATTAGGAAGAGTCTGTAATGCAGAGAGTTGGGATACATGGGTGTTACTCTAGTTGACAAACAGTGGTGAGTGGTGTGCTGCAGGGGTCGGTGCTGGGCCCACAACTGTTCACAATATACATAAGCAACCTGGAATAGGGCCTGAGTGTAGTGATCTAAATTTGCTGATGATACTAAATTGAGCGGAAAAGCAAATGGGGCAGAAGATATGGAGCATCTGCAGAAATACATAGATAGGTTAAGTGAGTGGGCAAGGGTCTGGCAGATGGAGTACAATGTTGGTAAATGTGAGGTCATCCACTTTGAATGAAAATGGAAGATCAGATTATTATTTAAATGGTAAAAAATTGCAGTATGCTATGCTGCTGTGCAGAGGGACTGGGGAGTGCTTGTGCATGAATCACAAAAAGTTGGTTTGCAGGTGCAGCAGGCTGTCAAGAAGCCAAATGGAATGTTGGCCTTCATTGCTAGAGGGATTGAATTTAAGAGGAGGGAGGTTATGCTGCAACTATACAGGGTACTGGTGAGGCCGCACCTGGAGTACTGTGTACAGTTCTGGTCTCCTTACTTGAGGAAGGATATACTGGCTTTGGAGGCGGTGCAGAGGAGGTTCACCAGGTTGATTCCAGAGATGAGGGGAGATTGAGTTGCCTGGGAGGAGATCATATAGAAACATATAAAATTATGAAAGGGGTAGATAGATAGAGGCAGGAAAGTTGTTTCCACTGGTAAGTGAGACTAGAACTAGGGGACATAGCCTCAAGATTTGGGGGAGTAGTAGGGGAATTAAGGGTTATGGGGAAAAGGCAGTTAGGTGCTTTAAACTAGTAAGATGGGGGGGTGGGAATCATTTTGAGGAAATCATGGGAGAGGAGGTTAGTTCACCAGTAGAGCAAGTAAATAGACAGTGTGTGAGGGAGGAAAGGCAGGTGATGGAGAAGGAATGTGCTCAGCCCGAAGATGTAGGGGAGAAGAAAGAAAAGGATAATAAATTTGAATGCATTGTTAGGGATGAAAAGAGAGGAGGGGGTGGAGAGTATCTTAAATGTATCTATTTTAATGCTAGGAGCATTGTAAGAAAGGTGGATGAGCTTAAAGCGTGGATTGATACCTGGAATTATGATGTTGTAGCTATTAGTGAAACATGGTTGCAGGAAGGGTGTGATTGGCAACTAAATATTCCTGGATTTATTTGCTTCAGGTGTGATAGAGTAGGAGGGGCCAGAGGAGGAGGTGTTGCATTGCTTGTCCGAGAAAATCTTATGGCGGTGCTTTGGAAGGATAGATTAGAGAGCTCCTCTAGGGAGACTATTTGGGTGGAATTGAGGAATGGGAAGGGTGTAGTAACACTGATAGGAGTGTATTATAGGCCATTTAATGGGGAGCGTGAGTTGGAAGAGCAAATGTGTAAGCAGATGGCAGATATTTGTAGTAAACACAAGGTGGTGATTGTGGGAGATTTTAATTTTCCACACGTAGACTGGGAAGCTCATTCTGTAAAAGGGCTGGATGGTTTAGAGTTTGTGAAATGTGTGCAGGATAGTTTTTTGCAACAATACATACAAGTACTGACTAGAGATGGGGCAGTGTTGGATCTCCTGTTAGGGAATGCGATAGGTCAGCTGACAGATGTATGTGTTGGGGAGCACTTCGGGTCCAGTGATCACAATAGCATTAGCTTCAATATAATTATGGAGAAGGACAGGACTGGACCTAGAGTTGAGATTTTTGATTGGAGAAAGGCTAACTTTGAGGAGATGCAAAGGGATTTAGAGAGAGTGGATTGGGTCAAGTTGTTTTATGGGAAGGATGTAATAGAGAAATGGAGGTCATTTAAGGGTGAAATTATGAGGGTACAGAATCTTTATGTTCCTGTTAGGTTGAAAGGAAAGGTTAAAGGTTTGAAAGCACCATGGTTTTCAAGGGATATTAGAAATTTGGTTCGGAAAAAGAGGGACGTCTACAATAGATATAGGCAACATGGAGTAAAGGAATTGCTCGAGGAATATAAAGAATGTAAAAGGAATCTTAAGAAAGAGATTAGAAAAGCTAAAAGAAGATACGAAGTTGGTTTGGCAAATAAGGTGAAAGTAAATCCGAAAGGTTTCTACAGTTATATTAAAAGCAAGCGGGTAGTGAGGGATAAAATTGGCCCCTTAGAGAATCAGAGTGGTCAGCTATGTGTGGAGCCAGGGAGATGGGAGAGATTTTGAACGATTTCTTCTCTTCGGTATTCACTAAGGAGAAGGATATTGAATTGTGTAAGGTGTGGGAAACAAGTAAGGAAGTTATGGAACATATGACAATTAAAGAGGTGGAAGTACTGGCGCTTTTAAGAAATTTAAAAGTGGATAAACCTCCGGGTCCTGACAGGATATTCCCCAGGACCTTGAGGGAAGTTTGTGTAGAACTAGCAGGAGCTCTAACGGAGATCTTTAAGATGTCATTAGAAACGGGGATTGTGCCGGAGGATTGGCGTATTGCTCATGTGGTTCCATTGTTTAAAAAGGGTTCTAGAAGTAAGCCTAGCAATTATAAACCTGTCAGTTTGACATCAGTGGTGGGTAAATTAATGGAAAGTATTCTTAGAGATAGTATTAATAATTATCTGGATAGACAGGATCTGATTAGGAGTAGCCAGCATGGATTTGTGCGCGGAAGGTCATGTTTGACAAACCTTATTGAATTTTTTGAAGAAGTTACAAGGAATGTTGACGAGGGTAAGGCAGTGGATGTAGTCTATGTGGACTTCAGCAAAGCCTTTGACAAAGTTCCACATGGAAGGTTAGTTAAGAAGGTTCAGTCGTTAGGTATTAATGCTGGAGTAATAAAATGGATTCAACAGTGGCTAGATGGGAGATGCCAGAGAGTAGTGGTGGATAATTGTTTATCGGGATGGAGGCCGGTGACTAGCGGGGTGCCTCAGGGATATGTTTTGGGCCCAATGTTGTTTGTAATATACATGATCTGGATGATGGGGTGGTAAATTGGATTAGTAAGTATGCCGATGATACTAAGGTAGGAGGTGTTGTGGATAATGAGGTGGGTTTTCAAAGCTTGCAGGGAGATTTATGCCAGTTAGAAGAATGGGCTGAACGTTGGCAGATGGAGTTTAATGCTGAGAAGTGTGAGGTTCTACATTTTGGCAGGAATAATCCAGATAGAACATACAGGGTAAATGGTAGGGCATTGAGGAATGCAGAGGAACAGAGAGATCTAGGAATAACTGTGCATAGTTCCCTGAAGGTGGAGTCTCCTGTAGATAGGGTGGTGAAGAAGGCTTTTGGAACGCTGGCCTTTATAAATCAAAGCATTGAGTACAGAAGTTGGAATGTAATGTTAAAATTGTACAAGGCATTGGTAAGGCCAAATTTAGAATATTGTGTGCAGTTCTGGTCACCGAATTATAGGAAAGATATCAATAAATTAGAGAGAGTGCAGAGACAATTTACTAGGATGTTACCTGGGTTTCAGCACTTAAGTTACAGAGAAAGGTTGAACAAGTTAGGTCTCTATTCATTGGAGCGTAGAAGGTTGAGGGGGGGATTTGATTGAGGTATTTAAAATTTTGAGAGGGATAGATAGAGTTGATGTGAATAGGCTGTTTCCACTGAGAGTAGGGGAGATTCAAACGAAAGGACATGATTTGAGAGTTAGGGGGCAGAAGTTTAAAGGAAACACGAGGGGGTATTTCTTTACTCGGAAAGTGATAGCTGTGTGGAATGAGCTTCCTGTAGAAGTAGTAGAGGCCAGTTGTGTCATTTAAGGTAAAATTGGATAGGTATATGGACAGGAAAGGAGTGGAGGGTTATGGGCTGAGTGCGGGTAGGTGGGACTAGGTGAGATTAAGAGTTTGGCACGGACTAGGAGGGCCGAGATGGCCTATTTACGTGGTGTGATTGTTATATGTAACACAGAGTTCAAAAAAAAAGGTGGAGACGAGTCCATGTCCAGATCAGCCATGATCTTATTGAATGGCAGAACAGGCTCGATGGGCCAGATGGCCTACTCCTGCTCCGATTTCTTATGTTATGTTCTTATGGACTGTATACTCCACTAATGACCACATCCCCACTCCAGGTCTGCAGCCAAACCCCCAGCTGGAAATCCGCGTAGAGCCGGGACTCTTCGAATGGACCAAGTGGGAGGCAGCAAAATCGATCCCAAACTTCATGTCAGTTGCAGAACTCAAGGCAGCCGGATACTCGGTGGATGGGAGTTACAGGTGGGCAGTCAGTGTATCACCCCCCCTCCGCGGTGGGTCAGTGTATCACCCCCCCTCCGCGGTGGGTCAGTGTATCACCCCCCCTCCGCGGTGGGTCAGTGTATCACCCCCCCTCCGCGGTGGGTCAGTGTATCACCCCCCCTCCGCGGTGGGTCAGTGTATCACCCCCCCTCCGCGGTGGGTCAGTGTATCACCCCCCCCCCCGCGGTGGGTCAGTGTATCACTCCCCCCCCGCGGTGGGTCAGTGTATCACTCCCCCCCCGCGGTGGGTCAGTGTATCACTCCCCCCCCGCGGTGGGTCACTCCCCCCCCCGCGGTGGGTCAGTGTATCACTCCCCCCCCCGCGGTGGGTCAGTGTATCACTCCCCCCCCCCGCGGTGGGTCAGTGTATCACTCCCCCCCCCGCGGTGGGTCAGTGTATCACTCCCCCCCCCGCGGTGGGTCAGTGTATCACCCCCCCCCCCACCGCGGTGGGTCAGCGTATCACCCCCCCCCCCCGCGGTGGGTCAGCGTATCACCCCCCCCCCCGCGGTGGGTCAGCGTATCACCCCCCCCCCCCCGCGGTGGGTCAGCGTATCACCCCCCCCCCGCGGTGGGTCAGCGTATCACCCCACTCCGAGGGGAGTGTGATGGGGAGAGTGAGGGGGAGTGTGATGGGGAGAGTGAGGGGGAGTGTGATGGGGAGAGTGAGGGGGAGTGTGACAGGGAGAGCGAGGGGGAGTGTGACAGGGAGAGCGAGGGGGAGTGTGACAGGGAGAGCGAGGGGGAGTGTGACAGGGAGAGCGAGGGGGAGTGTGATGCAGAAAGTGAGGGGAGGGTGAGTGCGACAGGGAGAGTGAGGGGGAGTGCGACAGGGAGAGTGAGGGGGAAATGTGATGTGGAAAGTGAGGGGAGGATGAGTGTGACAGGGAGTGTGAGGGGGAGTGTGACAGGGAGAGTGAGGGGAGGGGAGTGTGACAGGGAGAGCGAGGGGGAGTGAGACGTAGAAAGTGAGGGGAGGGTATGTGTGACGGAGAGTGAGGGGTGAGTGTGACGGGGAGAGTGAGGGGAGTGTGATGTGGAAAGTGAGGGGTGAGTGTGACAGGGAGAGTGAGGGGAGGGGAGTGTGACAGGGAGAGCGGGGGGGAGTGTGATGTGGAAAGTGAGGGGTGAGTGTGACAGGGAGAGTGAGGGGTGAGTGTGACGGGGAGAGCGAGGGGGAGTGTGATGTGGAAAGTGAGGGGGGAGTGTGACAGGGAGAGTGAGGGGGAGTGTGATGTGGAAAGTGAGGGGGGAGTGTGATGTGGAAAGTGAGGGGGAGTGTGACGGGGAGAGCGAGGGGGAGTGTGACGGGGAGAGCGAGGGGGAGTGTGACGGGGAGAGCGAGGGGGAGTGTGACGGGGAGAGCGAGGGGGAGTGTGACGGGGAGAGCGAGGGGGAGTGTGACGGGGAGAGCGAGGGGGAGTGTGACAGGGAGAGCGAGGGGGAGTGTGATGTGGAAAGTGAGGGGGAGTGTGACGGGGAGAGCGAGGGGGAGTGTGATGTGGAAAGTGAGGGGGAGTGTGACGGGGAGAGCGAGGGGGAGTGTGATGTGGAAAGTGAGGGGTGAGTGTGACAGGGAGAGTGAGGGGAGTGTGACGGGGAGAGCGAGGGGGAGTGTGATGTGGAAAGTGAGGGGGGAGTGTGACAGGGAGAGTGAGGGGGAGTGTGATGTGGAAAGTGAGGGGTGAGTGTGACAGGGAGAGTGAGGGGAGTGTGACGGGGAGAGCGAGGGGGAGTGTGATGTGGAAAGTGAGGGGTGAGTGTGACAGGGAGAGTGAGGGGGAGTGTGATGTGGAAAGTGAGGGGTGAGTGTGACGGGGAGAGTGAGGGGGAGTGTGATGTGGAAAGTGAGGGGTGAGTGTGACAGGGAGAGTGAGGGGAATGTGACAGGGAGAGCGAGGGGGAGTGTGATGTAGAAAGTGAGGGGAGGGTATGTGTGACAGGGAGAGTGAGGGGGAGTGTGATGTGGAAAGTGAGGGGTGAGTGTGACAGGGAGAGTGAGGGGGAGTGTGATGTGGAAAGTGAGGGGTGAGTGTGACAGGGAGAGTGAGGGGAGTGTGACAGGGAGAGCGAGGGGGAGTGTGATGTAGAAAGTGAGGGGAGGGTATGTGTGACAGGGAGAGTGAGGGGGAGTGTGATGTGGAAAGTGAGGGGTGAGTGTGACAGGGAGAGTGAGGGGGAGTGTGATGTGGAAAGTGAGGGGTGAGTGTGACAGGGAGAGTGAGGGGGAGTGTGATGTGGAAAGTGAGGGGTGAGTGTGACAGGGAGAGTGAGGGGGAGTGTGATGTAGAAAGTGAGGGGAGGGTTTGTGAGACGGAGAGTGAGGGGGAGTGTGATGTGGAAAGTGAGGGGTGAGTGTGACAGGGAGAGTGAGGGGGAGTGTGATGTGGAAAGTGAGGGGTGAGTGTGACAGGGAGAGTGAGGGGAGTGTGACAGGGAGAGCGAGGGGGAGTGTGATGTAGAAAGTGAGGGGAGGGTATGTGTGACAGGGAGAGTGAGGGGGAGTGTGATGTGGAAAGTGAGGGGTGAGTGTGACAGGGAGAGTGAGGGGGAGTGTGATGTGGAAAGTGAGGGGTGAGTGTGACAGGGAGAGCGAGGGGGAGTGTGATGTGGAAAGTGAGGGGTGAGTGTGACAGGGAGAGTGAGAGGGAGTGTGACAGGGAGAGCGAGGGGGAGTGTGATGTAGAAAGTGAGGGGAGGGTATGTGTGACGGAGAGTGAGGGGGAGTGTGATGTGGAAAGTGAGGGGTGAATGTGACAGGGAGAGCGAGGGGGAGTGTGATGTGGAAAGTGAGGGGTGAGTGTGACAGGGAGAGTGAGAGGGAGTGTGACAGGGAGAGCGAGGGGGAGTGTGATGTAGAAAGTGAGGGGAGGGTATGTGTGACAGGGAGAGTGAGGGGGAGTGTGATGTGGAAAGTGAGGGGTGAGTGTGACAGGGAGAGTGAGGGGGAGTGTGATGTGGAAAGTGAGGGGTGAGTGTGACAGGGAGAGTGAGGGGGAGTGTGATGTAGAAAGTGAGGGGAGGGTTTGTGAGACGGAGAGTGAGGGGGAGTGTGATGTGGAAAGTGAGGGGTGAGTGTGACAGGGAGAGTGAGGGGGAGTGTGATGTGGAAAGTGAGGGGTGAGTGTGACAGGGAGAGTGAGGGGAGTGTGACAGGGAGAGCGAGGGGGAGTGTGATGTAGAAAGTGAGGGGAGGGTATGTGTGACAGGGAGAGTGAGGGGGAGTGTGATGTGGAAAGTGAGGGGTGAGTGTGACAGGGAGAGTGAGGGGGAGTGTGATGTGGAAAGTGAGGGGTGAGTGTGACAGGGAGAGCGAGGGGGAGTGTGATGTGGAAAGTGAGGGGTGAGTGTGACAGGGAGAGTGAGAGGGAGTGTGACAGGGAGAGCGAGGGGGAGTGTGATGTAGAAAGTGAGGGGAGGGTATGTGTGACGGAGAGTGAGGGGGAGTGTGATGTGGAAAGTGAGGGGTGAATGTGACAGGGAGAGCGAGGGGGAGTGTGATGTGGAAAGTGAGGGGTGAGTGTGACAGGGAGAGTGAGAGGGAGTGTGACAGGGAGAGCGAGGGGGAGTGTGATGTAGAAAGTGAGGGGAGGGTTTGTGTGACGGAGAGTGAGGGGGAGTGTGATGTGGAAAGTGAGGGGTGAGTGTGACAGGGAGAGTGAGGGGAGGGGAATGTGAAGGGGAGTGTGACAGGGAGAGTGAGGGGAGTGTGACGGAGAGTGAGGGGGAGTGTGCTGCAGAAAGTGAGGGGAGGGGGAGTATGACGGGGAGACTGAGGGGGAGTGTGATGGGGAAAGTAAGGGTGAGTGTGATGGGGAGAGTGAGGGGAGGGGGAGTGGTGGAATTCAGGAGGAGGGGTTGTACAGATTGATGGGAGGATGAGTGGGAGGAGAGAGGGAGGAAGTTCCCTCTCTTCTACAATAATCCCCGAGCTCCTACGTAAATCCTGTCCTGGTTTGACTTGTCCACCCACATAACTTGATTAAACACCATTTGCCGTTCCTCAACGCTCCCAAGCCAGCAGATCGGAATTACTCTGTAATAGTTGAGACAGAGTGTAGATTGGGTAGAGTACATGGTAACAGAGGTCTCTAAAACATGAGGGCAATGGTTTAGAATGAGGGGGAGAAGGTAGGGCTGAGATCTGAGGATAACATAGAACACAGCAACAGGCCTTTTGACCCGGAGAGTTGTGCCGGACTCAATAACCTGTTTCCAAGAGGAGCCATAGGGGTTGGATTCAGGAATACACTGTCTGCATGGCTTTGAATATACAGTTTTCACATTTACACTCTCTGTGACAGTCATCCAAGCACATAAGGCCCTGTGTATCTGTGAGCACTTTCGACAGACTGGCACAGCAAAGGCCATTCAGCTTGTCAAGTTCCTGTTATCTTGCGTGCCTATCTACACGAGTACGTCTGGGTTGCATCAATTCTGTTACTCTAAGTCATTCCTATCCAAGTAACTGTCCAAACAGCGTTTAATCATCTTAACAACCTCGTTCCAGATACCTCCACCCTCAGTGTGGGGAAAACAACTCACCCTCACATCTCTTTTCAATTTCACCTCACTCACTATACACCTTTGAGCTCTAGTTACAGACTCCTCTGCCTGTTGTGGTCTCTCAGCCACCTTGTGTGTGTGTCCACAGGGTACATGTTCCAATCACCAGCCTGGTTCCATCAGAAACGTACGAAGACTATGTAACTCGTTGCTCTACAGTCGTACAGGCCATAGTAAACAGCTGCCCAGAAGGAGGTAGAGTATCACTTTGTGACTTACCCCTCATGCATCACACAACCCTTCCCATCATAGCTACAGTATGCACGATCGCTCCCGTCACACCCACAGTGTACACAGCCCCTTGTGTCACACCCACAGTGTGCACAATCCCTCCCGTCACACCCAGTATGCGCAGTCATACCCATCACACACAGTGTACATAATCACAACTGTCACACTCAAAGTGTACACAGCCCCTCCCAATTCTTCATGTCACAGCAACAGTGTACACAGTCCTTCTCCTCTCGTCACACTCACAGGGTAGACAATCCCTTCCATCACACGACAGTGTACACATCTCCTCCCACCATACACAGGCTACCCTAACACTCCTGACACACCCACAGTGAACAGATTCGCTCCCATCACACAAACACTGTATAGACAATTACTCCCTTCACCCACAGTGTGCACAAGCACTCCTGTCACACCTATACTGTACACAATCATGCCTGTCACACCCACAGTGTACACAAATCCTCTGTCACACCCACAATGTACACAAATCCTCTGTCATACCTACAGGGTACACAATACCTCCATAACACCCACAGTATTCACAACACCCCTGTCACACCCACAGTGTACACAAATCCTCTGTCACACCTACAGGGTACACAATACCTCCATAACACCCACAGTATTCACAACTCCCCTGTCACTCCCACAGTGTACACAAATCCTCTGTCACACCTACAGGGTACACAATACCTCCATAACACCCACAGTATTCACAACTCCCCTGTCACTCCCACAGTGTACACAAATCCTCTGTCACACCTACAGGATACACAATACCTCCATAACACCCACAGTATTCACAACTCCCCTGTCACTCCCACAGTGTACACAAACACACCTGTCACACTCAGTGTGCACAGTCACCTCCGTCATTCCCACCAGTTACACAAACCCTCCCGTCATTCCCACAGTATACACAAACCCTCCTGTCACATCCACAGTGTATGCAAACTCTCCCATCACACCCACAGTGTACACAAACTCTCCCATCACACCCACAGGTTACACAGCCCCTCCCAACACACCCGCAGTGTACACAATCCCTCCTGTAACAACCACAGTGTGCACAATCACTCCTATCACACCCATGGTGTACACAATAGCTCCCGTCACACCCATAGGATACACAATCCCTGAGGTTGTTTCAGGCCCAGCCGTGTGTAATGATTAATAATGTTATTCTTCAGGATGGAACATTCTGCTGGTGGGCCACGCCTCCACACTGGAGTGCTGCTCAAGGAAGTTACTGGACCTGCCACTCAGGGATGTCAAGGAATACGCACAACTGATCAGAAAAGTGAGTGTCAATCTATCTATCACCAACACTGAACTCAGCCAAGTCTTGAACCCCAGACTGACCCCAATGCCGAACTTCAAGCCCAAAACCCAGACTTAGAATAATCTCAATCATGGACTCATCCCAGTCCTGGTCCGTTGGCTCACAGCAAAAATCCGGACTCATAGCAACAGTCCTGAATCCCGGTACATTCCACTGTAGTCCGGAACCCCAGGACCCTTCACAGCAGTCCAGAAACGAGGACTCATGGTAGTCCCAATATCAGGACTTATAGACAATAGACAATAGGTGCAGAAGTAGACCATTCGGCCCCTCGAGTCTGCACCGCCATTCTGAGATCATGGCTGATCATTCACTATCAATACCCAGTCCCTGCCTTGTCCCCATATCCCTTGATTCCCCTATCCATCAGATATCTATCCAGCTCCTTCTTGAAAGCATCCAGAGAATTGGCCTCCACCGTCTTCCGAGGCAGTGCATTCCACACCTCCACAACTCTCTGGGAGAAGAAGCTCTTCCTCAACTCTGTTTTAAATAATTGACCTCTTATTCTCAATCCATGCCCTCTGGTACTGGACTCTCCCAACATCTGGAACATATTTCCTGCCTCAATCCTATCAAATCCTTTAATTATCTTAAACGTTTCAATCAGATCCCCTCTCAATCTCCTCAATTCCAGCGTGTACAAGCCCAATCTCTCCAATCTCTCTACGTAAGACAGCCCTGCCATCCCAGGAATCAACCTAGTGAATCTACGCTGCACTTCCTCAATTGCCAGAATGTCCTTCCTTAAACCTGGAGACCAAAACTGTACACAATATTCCAGGTGTGGTCTCACCAGGGCCCTGTACAAATGCAAAAGAACATCCTTGCTCTTGTATTCAATTCCCCTTGTAACAAAGGCCAACATTCCATTTGCCCTCTTCACTGCCTGTTGCACTTGCTCATTCACCTTCATTGACTGGTGAACTAGGACTCCTAGGTCTCTTTGCATTTCTCCCTTACCTAACTCGACACCGTTCAGACAATACTCTGCCCTCTTGTTCCTGCTTCCAAAGTGGATAACTTCACATTTATTCACATTGAATGACATCTGCCAAGTATCTGCCCACTCACTCAGCCTATCCAAGTCTCCCTGTATTCTCCTAACGTCCTCTTCGCATGTCACACTGCCACCCAGTTTAGTATCGTCAGCAAACTTGCTGATATAGTTTTCAATGCCCTCATCTAAATCATTGACATAAATCGTAAAGAGCTGTGGTCCCAATACAGAGCCCTGTGGTACCCCACTAGTCACCTCCAGCCAGTCCGAGAAACACCCATTCACTGCTACCCTTTGCTTTCTATCTGCCAACCAGTTTTCTATCCATGTTGAAACCCTGCCCCCAATGCCATGAGCTCTGAGTTTACTCACCAATCTCCTATGTGGCACCTTATCAAATGCCTTCTGAAAATCTAGGTACACAACATCTACTGGCTTACCCTCGTCTAACATTTTGTTACACCCTCAAAAAACTCCAACAGATTAGTCAAGCATGATTTGCCCTTGGTAAATCCATGCTGGCTTGGCCTAATGCTATTTCTGCCATCTAGATGTGCCACTATTTCGTCCTTAATAATGGACTCAAGCATCTTCCCCACGACTGACGTTAGGCTAACAGGGCGATAGTTCTCCGTTTTCTCCTTCCCTCCCTTCTTGAAAAGTGGGACAACATTAGCCACTCTCCAATCTTCAGGAACTGATCCTGAATCTAAGGAACATTGGAAAATGATTACCAATGCATCCGCAATTTCCTGAGCCACCTCTTTTAGAACCCTCGGATGCAGACCATCTGGACCCGGGGATTTATTAGCCTTCAGTCCTACCAGTCTACTCATCACAGTTTCTTTCCTAATGTCAATCTGTCTCAATTCCTCTGATATCTTATGACCCTGGCCCATCCATACATCTGGGAGATTGCTTGTGTCCTCCCTGGTGAAGACAGATCTAAAGTATGCATTAAATTCTGTTGCCATTTCCCTGTTTCCCATAACAATTTCTCCCAATTCATTCTTCAAGGGGCCAACATTGTTCTTAACTATCTTCTTTCTCTTCACATAGCTAAAAAAGCTTTTGCTATCCCCTTTTATATTCCTGGCTAGACTGAGCTCATACCTGATTTTTTTTCTCTCCGTATTGCTTTTTTAGTCAAGATCTGCTGTTCCTTAAAACTTTCCCAATCATCTGTATTCCCACTCTTCTTAGCCCTGTCATACTTTTTCTTTAATGCTATACAATCTCTGACTTCCTTTGTCAACCACTGTGGCCCCTTCCCCCTCTTTGAATCCTTCCTTCTCATTGGAATGAACTGCATTGCATCTTTTGTATTATCCCCAAGAATATCTGCCACTGCTGATCCACTGTCTTTCCTGCCAGGGCATCTGCCCATTTAACTGGCCAGCTCATCCCTCATGGCTCCGTAGTCTCCTTTATTTAATTGCAACACTGACACCTCTGATCTGCCCCTATCCCTCTCAAATTGTAGATAAAAACTTATCATGTTATGATCACTACTTCCTAATGGCTCCTTTACTTCAAGATCACTTATCAACTTACCACAGTAATCCTGACCTGAGACTCACCCCAGTCACGAACCACAGAATAACCTCAGACATGGAATCTGTACTTACGGCAGTAATCCCAACCCTAGACCCATACACCAGTCTCACCCTAGTCCCAACATCAGGACCCTAGACATTTCCTAGTTCTGAAATCTAGACATTAGACTCCTCCCCAGTCCCGAGACGCCGACCCGAGACTCGATCCCAGTCCCCAGACGCCGACCCGGGACTCGGCCCCGGTCCCCAGACGCCGACCCGGGACTCGGCCCCGGTCCCCAGACGCCGACCCGGGACTCGGCCCCGGTCCCCAGACGCCGACCCGGGACTCGGCCCCGGTCCCCAGACGCCGACCCGGGACTCGGCCCCGGTCCCCAGACGCCGACCCGGGACTCGGCCCCGGTCCCCAGACGCCGACCCGGGACTCGGCCCCGGTCCCCAGACGCCGACCCGGGACTCGGCCCCGGTCCCCAGACGCCGACCCGGGACTCGGCCCCGGTCCCCAGACGCCGACCCGGGACTCGGCCCCGGTCCCCAGACGCCGACCCGGGACTCGGCCCCGGTCCCCAGTCGCCGACCCGGGACTCGGCCCCGGTCCCCAGACGCCGACCCGGGACTCGGCCCCGGTCCCCAGACGCCGACCCGGGACTCGGCCCCGGTCCCCAGACGCCGACCCGGGACTCGGCCCCGGTCCCCAGACGCCGACCCGGGACTCGGCCCCGGTCCCCAGACGCCGACCCGGGACTCGGCCCCGGTCCCCAGACGCCGACCCGGGACTCGGCCCCGGTCCCCAGACGCCGACCCGGGACTCGGCCCCGGTCCCCAGACGCCGACCCGGGACTCGGCCCCGGTCCCCAGACGCCGACCCGGGACTCGGCCCCGGTCCCCAGACGCCGACCCGGGACTCGGCCCCGGTCCCCAGACGCCGACCCGGGACTCGGCCCCGGTCCCCAGACGCCGACCCGGGACTCGGCCCCGGTCCCCAGACGCCGACCCGGGACTCGGCCCCGGTCCCCAGACGCCGACCCGGGACTCGGCCCCGGTCCCCAGACGCCGACCCGGGACTCGGCCCCGGTCCCCAGACGCCGACCCGGGACTCGGCCCCGGTCCCCAGACGCCGACCCGGGACTCACGCCACTCCCTCACGCGGACCCAAGTCCTCATTCACTGTAGTCCTGAACCTCGAATCCCGATTTCACCCTATAACATTGTCTTCTGCACTTCCAATCCGCTATCAAATCTGATAAAGATGTGAAGCTACTTATTTGAAATGTCTCAGCCATCGAAGACAGAGATTACTGACGGTGAGGTGTTACTTTGACTCAAGGATTAGTGCTGTAATCTGTTTCGTGTGTGATTGTATATTTAAATGTCTTTAAGAAAAATACAACCTGGCCACTTTGTAAGTCTGGACGAATTCAAAAATTGGAGGACTGTGGATAGTGAGGAAAATTGATAAAGGATGCAGTATGGTATGGATTTTTGAAAATGTGAACAGAGAAATGGCAGCTAGAGTTTAAGTGTGAGGTGTTACACCTTGGGAGGACAAATATAGACATTAAGTGGCAGAGCCGTAGGGAATGTTGATGTAGAAGGTGTTCAAAGCATCACTCGGAAACTGGCAAGACAAGTCGAGATGGTGGTGAAGAAGGTGTAAGGCACACGTCATTGAGCAGCTTACTGAATATAAAGTCATGTTGCCACTGTCATACTGTGTAACACACAAAATGCTGCAGGAACTCCATCGGTTGGGCTGCATCTGTGGAGTGGAAAAACAGTGGATGTTTCAGGCAAAAGGGTCTTCCTCTGCTGTACTGTTCTATGTTAATAGCTACCTCCCATGCAGTCTGTTCCCTGTGTACCCCGCTACCCATGCAGTCTGCACTGTGTATCACCTATTTCCCTGATATTTGTTTTTGCTGCAGATTCCTGCTCTGGGACTGTGCTGCTGTGAGAAAATAAGAGATTCAAAGTGGCGAATGATCGAGCCCCCCATCAAGAATATGACTCATGGACCCAACCCAGCATTTAACTGGAGAGACACATTTCTGCAGAATTAGACATTGCTTTGGATCAGATATTCTTCATTATTAAATAAATGTTAAACAGTGAGCTAAAGGTCTTAGAGATGTTCTGGTGTTATGAGTGATGAACAGACCTGATGGTCAATGGGGTGCAAAGTTAACCATTCCCAACCCCCTCTCCTGAGAACTACGAACTATTGCTGTTGTTATGCTACTATTGAGAGAGAGAGAGAGAGAGATAAAGCCCAGACAAGAACAGTTGCTACAGATAAGAGGGGGAGAGAGACTGTTGATGTACTGCATTATGACTCTTCCTGGATTATTTACTTTCCACTACAAGGACTGCACTTTGCTTGTTAACATTCCTCAGGAGCTAGCAGGAGTGGCCTGATTTGATGGACATGGTCATTCAGAGTTGATGGATAGCTGAAACCCAGTGAGTGGGGATAAAAAGACAGGTCTGGAGAGACACCCTTCAGACACACCAGTGGACACTGATTGAGTGTTGGGAACCCACAGAAAGGTGGGGGCTTCAAAGACCGAATCAGGAGATCGGTCAGTAAAGCTCAGTGTTACAGCAGGGCCAGTGGGGACTTGTATGTGTGTCCATTCATGCCAGAGTGATGAGTCCACCACAGAAGAACTGTCTAGCTGAAGACCAGAGGGGTCATAACTGAATGGCCACAACGATACGACGGATTAAGAAAGCAAAGGAAGGTTTGGCTGCTGTTGCTGTTACATCTCGCTCACTCTCTCTCTCTCTCTCTCTCTCCAACGATTTCAATGCAACAACCATAACTACTTCAGCATTTATGAACTGAACTCTATACTTTCCTATGACAATTCATTTACCCCTAGACATCAATAGAGCTTGTTTATTATTGATTATTATTATTCCTACACTTTTAGGTTTATTACTGCTAACTTGTTTTATATGTATATTTGCATTTTTGATACAGTATTGTGTAGTTTACTAATAAACACCTTTAGTTTGGTACCACCAGACTCCAACGGATTCTTCTTTCTCTGCTGGTCAGACACCCAGTTACAGGGTACGTAACACTGTACAAACACCTAAGTGTATCATATCTTACCAACAACAGAATATTCTGGAGAACTCACTGGAACCACCTGAGGCCTGGCTCCAACGTGCATTGACCTGAAGACAGGCTGTTATTCAAGCAATAACAACAATTAAAACTGAAGACGATGGAATTTGAAACAACAAAAATGCTGGAGAACTCAGCCAGTCAGGCAGCATCTGTGGAAAGAGAAACTAGTGAATGTTTAGAATCAAAGAATCAAAGCATCAGAAGTCAGTTAGTGTATGTAACAGAGAATAGGGAGGGCCGTGGCTGGGACAAAGAGGATGTCTGTAGTGGGTGAAGTGATGAACAAACACTGAGAGGATGTTTCCTGTAGAGGGGGCTCCAGGATGAGAGGGCACATGTAGAGTGGACTTGGAGAGGATGCTTCCTTCAGTAGGGAAGTCTAAGACCAGAGGGCATAGCCTCAGAATAGAGGGATGTCCATTTAAAACAGAGATAAGGAGGAATTTGTTTAGCCTGAGGATGGTGAGTCTACTGGAGGTTGATTAGTCAGAATGTTAAAGGTTATGGGGAGGAGGCACGAGAATGGGGTTGAGAGGGTTAATAAATCAGCCATTATGGTTTAACAGAGAAAACTCAAAGGACTGAATGGCCTAATACTGCTCCCATGTCCTATGATCTCTTTTGTGTGTGTAATGGGTGACTATTGTGCATGTTGTTGTCTGGTCCCTGGAATGCAGAATAGGCAAATCAGAGGTGGTCCTGATTCAGACCAAATGAAAAAGCAAGTTATCTAAATGCTTTATTGTTTTACAATATGGATTCACAGTGGATTTAATATGGTTATTTTTGACACTGATCAACAGAAAAAGACTCTTTGATGTCAAAGTGAAACCAGATCTCTACAGTGATCTAAATTCATTACAATTATTAAACACAAAATAATCGAATCGGAATCAGAATCAGGTTTATCATCACCGGCATGTGTGTGCAATTTGTTAACCTAGCAGCAGCAGTTCAATGTAATACATAATCTAGAAGAAGAAAAAATAATTAATAAATTGCATAATTACTCACCCACTTCAAGTCAGTATTCAGTAGATGCACCTTTGGCAACAATTACAGCCTTGAGTCTGTGTGGATAGGTTTCTATCTGCTTTGAACATCTGGAACCTACAATTTTTCCCCATTCTTCTTTACAAAACTGTTCAATCTCTTATCAGATTGCATGGGGACTGTGAGTGAACAGCCCTCCTCAAGTCTAGCCACAAATTCTCAATTGGATCGAGGTCTGAATTCTGACTTGGCCACCAGGACAATAACTTTGTTGATTTTAAGCCATTCCTGTGAGCTTTGGCTTTATGCTGGAAAAAAAATCTTCCCCCAAGTCACAGTTCTCTTGTAGACTACATCAGGGTTTCCTCCAAGAATCCCTGTATTTTGCTGCATTCATTTTACCCTCTGCCTTCACAAGCCTTCCAGGGTCTGCTGCAGTGAAGCATCCCCACAGCATGATGCAGCTACTACCATGCTTCACAGTAGGGATGGTGTGCAGTGTTTGGCTTACGTCAAACATAGTGTTTAGGCTGATGTTTGAAAAGCTTAATTTTGGTTTCAACAGATCATAGAATCTTCTCCAGCTGACTTCAGAGACTCCCATATGCCTTCTGGGAAACTCTCGCCGAGATTTCATGTCAGGATTGGGAAGCTTTTAAAAACTTGCAGAAGGAAACTAAGAAGGTCATTATGAAGGAAAATATGAATTATGAAAGGAAGCTGGCGACTAATATCAAAGAAGATACTAAAATCTTTTTTATGTATATAAAGGGTATATACTTTCCTCCAGGAATCCCTGTATTTTGCTGCATTCATTTCACCCTCTACTTTTACCAGCCTTCCAGGGCCTGCTGCAGTGAAGCATCCCCACAACATGATGCAGCCACCACCATGCTTCAAGGTAGGAACGGTGTGCTTTTGATGATGTGTGGTGTTTGGCTTCTGTCAAACATAGGATTTAGTCTGATGGCTTAAAAAGCTCAATTTTGGTTTCATCAGACCATAGAACCTTCTCCCAACTGACTTCAAAGTCTCCCATTTGCCTTCTGGCAAACTCCAGCAGAGATTTCATGTGAGTTTTTTTTTCAGCAGTGGCTTTCGTTCTCTCCCATCTCAGCAACTGAAGCTTGTAACTCCTCCAGAGTTGTCATTAAGTCTCGTGGTGGCCTCCCTCACTAGTTCCCTTCTTGCACGGTCACTCAGTTTTTGAGGACAGCCTGCTCCAGGCAGATTTACAGCTGTGCTGTACTATTTCCATTTCTTGATGATTGACTCCAAGGATTATTCAGTGACTTGGGAATTTTCTTGTATGCATCTCCTGATTTGTGTTTTTCAATAACCTTTTTGTGGAGTTGCTTGAAATGTACTTTTGTCTTCATGGTGTAGTTTTTGCTAGGATACTGACTCACCAGCAGTTGGACCTTCCAGATACAGGTGTATTTTTACTACAGTCAATTAAAAACCTTGACAGCACACAGGTCTCCAAAAACACATCTCCATTTAACTAATAATGTGACTTCTAATATCAACTGGCTGCACCAGTGATGATCTGGTGTGTCAAAGTGGGTGAATACTTATGCAATTAATTACTTTGTGGTTTATATTGGTAATTAATTTAGATCACTTTTTAGAGATCTGTTTTCACTTTAGCACAAAAGAGTCTTTTTCTGTTGATCAGCTTCAAAAAAAGCAAAATTAAATCCACTGTGATTCAATGTTGTAAAACAATAAAACATGAAAACTTCTGGGTGGGTGTTGAATACTGTACATTACCAGATTCATTTTCTTGTGAGCATTCACTGTAAATACAAAGGAACAAAATAGTATCAATGAATGACTGCACCCAACAGGAGGGACAAACAACCAGTGTGCAAAAGAAAACGAACAAACCATGCAAACACAAAAATAAACAAACAAACAAAACAACTGACAGGAAATATCCGAACTATGAGATGAACAGTCCTTGAAAGTTAATCAGGTTCAGCAGGAACATTTCAGTGATGGGGCGAGTGAAATTATCCCCACTGATACAAGAGCCTGATAAGTTGAGGGATAACATGGTGGTGTGGGTCCTGAGGTGTTATGGGAGAGGTAGTGATGAGTGGGGATGGAAGAATGGACCGGTGAGTCATGAAGAGAACTTTCCCCCCAGAATGCAGAAGGGGAAAAACTGGGGAAGATGAGTGCAACGTGTTGGAACTGGTACAAGTTGCAAACAACAATACATTGAATGCAAAGGCTGGTGGATGGAAAGCGAGTCCTATGAGGACTCTGTTTACACTCTGTCCCGCGGATGGGCCATGCACATTTACTATTAGTTCACCTAACTACAGACACCGACTTCATGGTGCCCACAGTCTCTGTTAAGCAGAATACTCTCGCACTCAGTTCTGGTGAGGGCTCTACCAGTTTCTCTTTCCACAGATGGCACTTGTCTACCTGAGTGCTTCCAGCATTTCTGTTGTGTTACTGAAACCTGAATATTACGGCAGCTGATGCATTGTAGGGGCCAGGGCAAAGTCACACCCTATTCTGCAGCATCTGGGGTGTTATAGGGGCCAGGGCAAAATTACCCACTATTCTCTAGCATCTGGGGTATTATACAGGCCAGGGCAAAATTACCCTCTATTTTCCAGCAACTGGGCCATTATTAAAGCTCAGGCTAGGGGAAAATGACTTCTCTTCACCTATAACTGGGCACTATTGAACAAAATTATCTCCATTCTCTGGCAACCATGGTATGATAGGTGCCAGAGTGGAATTATACCCCACCCCTTTAACAACATCTGAGGCATTATAGGGGCTGGGGCCAGGGCAAATTACCCCACATTCTCCAGCTGCTGTAATTTTTCCTCCTCTGATTTCTGAGCTAACCCAGGTTTCCATATAACCATATAACAATTACAGCACGGAAACAGGCCATCTTGGCCCTTCTAGTCCGTGCCGAACGCTTACTCTCACCTAGTCCCACCTACCTGCACTCAGCCCATAACCCTCCATTCCTTTCCTGTCCATATACCTACCCAATTATTATTTTTTCCATGGGAAGCACAGGAGGAAATTGCTGAAGACACAAGATTCTTGCAATGCTGGAATCTGAGACTTGCGTGCTGGCGGAAGTCAACTCAGCAGGTCCATAAGACCATAAGACAAAGGAGCAGAATTAGGTCATTCAGCCCAATGAGACTGCTCCAGCATTCCATCATGGCTGATCCCAGATCTCACTCACCTCCTGCCTTCTCACCATATCCTTTGATGCTCTGACTGATCAGGAAACAATCACCTTCCGCTTTAAATTTCCCTACCGACTTGACTTCTATCACAACCTGTGGGACAACATTCCAGAGATTCACTATTCTCTGGCTTAAAAAATTCTTCCCTACCTTAGAAATCACTAGGCTTACCCATAGCCCTCTATTTTTCAAAGCTCCCATGTACCTATCCAAAAGTCTCTTAAAAGACCCTATCGTATCCATCTCCACCACCGTTGCCGGCAGCCCATTCCACACACTCACCACTCTCTACGTAAAAAACTTACCCCTGATATCTCCTCTGTACCTACACTCCAGCACCTTAAACCTATGTCCTCTTGTGGCAGCCATTTCAGTCCTGGGAAAAAGCCTCTGACTATCCACACGATCAATGCCTCTCATCACCTTATACACCTCTATCAGGTCACCTCTCATCCTCAGTCGCTCCAAGGAGAAAAGGCTGAGTTCACTCAACTTATTCTCATAAGGCATGCTCCCCAATCCAGGCAACATCCTTGTAAATCTCCTCTGCACCCTTTCTATGGCTTTCACATCCTTCCTGTAGTGAGGTGACCAGAACAGACAGACCTACTTTATTGATCCCGAGGGAAATTGGGTTTCGTTACAGCCGCACCAACCAAGAATAGTGAAGAAATATAGCAATATAAAACCATACATAATTAAATAAAAATAAATGAATCATGCTAAGTGGAAATAAGTCCAGGACCAGCCTATTGGCTCAGGGTGTCTGACACTGCGAGGGACGAGTTGTAAAATTTGATGGCCACAGGTAGGAATGACTCCCTATGACGCTCAGTGTTACATCTCGGTGGAATGAATCTCTGGCTGAATGTACTCCTGGCCTAACCAGTACGTTATGGAGTGGATGGGAGTCATTGTCCAAGATGGCATGCAACTTGGACAGCATTCTCTCTTCAGACATGACCGTCAGAGAGTCCAGTTCCACCCCCACAACATCACTGGCCTTATGAATGAGTTTGTTGATTCTGTTGGTGTCTGCTACCCTCAGCCTACTGCCCCAGCACACAACAGCAAACATGATAGCACTGGCCACCACAGCCTCGTAGAACATCCTCAGCATCGTCCGGCAGATGTTAAAGGACCTCAGTCTCCTCAGGAAGTAGAGACGGCTCTGACCCTTCTTGTAGACAGCCTCAGAGTTCTTTGACCAGACCAGTTTATTGTCCATTCATATCCCCAGGTATTGTAATCCTCCACCATGTCCACACTGACCCCTTGGATGGAAACAGTACTCCAACTCCAACAGAACTGAGCACAATACTCCAAGTGGGGTCTCACCAGAGTCCTATATAGCTGTAACATTACCTCTCGGCTCTTAAACTCAATCCCATGATTGATGAAGGCCAATAAACCCTATGCGTTCCTAACTACAGAGTCAACCTGTGCAGCTGCTTTGAGCATCTTGTAGACTCGGACCCCAAGAACCCTCTGATCCTCCACACTGCCAAGAGTCTTACCATTAATACTAAATTCTGCCATCATATTTGACCTACCAAAATGAACCACTTCACACTTATCTGAGTTGAACTCCAACTGCCACTTCTCAGCCCAGTCCTGCTGTAACCCCTGACAGCCCTTCACACTATCCACAACACCCCAAACCTTTGTGTCATCAGCAAATTTACTAACCCATCCCTCCACTTCCTCATCCAGGTCATTTATAAAAATCACCAAGAGTGTCAGGGAAATGAAGTTTGTGCAGTGAAAATTACGACTGAGAGGGTGCTCAGGAAGCTTAATGGTCTGAAGATGAATAAATCTCCTGGACCAGATGGAATGCACCCTCAGGTTCTGAAGGAAGTAGCTAGAGAGATTGTGGAGGCATTAATAATGATCTTTCAAGAATCAATAGATTGTGGCATTGTGCCAGTTGATCGGAAAATTGCAAATGTTATTCTGCTATTTAAGAAGGGTGGGAGGCAGCAGAAAGGAAACTATAGACCTGTTAGCCTGACACCAGTGGTAGGGAAGTTGTTGGAATTGATTGTTGGGGATGAGATTACAGAGTACCTGGAGACACATGAGAAGATAAGCCAAAGCCAGCATGGTTTCCTGAAAGGAAAATCTTGCCTGACTAACCTGCTGCATGTTCTAGAGTCATATGTTCTTGCATATTCTAGAGTTGTAGAGAAGTACAGCACAGAAACAGGCCCTTTGGCCCATCTAGTCTGTGCCAAACAATTAAAGCTTCCATTATTTGCCAATTAAAGCAACGAGAAATATTAAAACATTGAGACAAACGGGGATTCAGCACCAACTACCTGCCTTCTGATCCCTCTGCTGCCAGAGGAGCCTAATTGGCCAATTGCTGTGCCTGGAGACTAGGCCTGCACACTCGAGCCATGTCTATTTCAATGATGTTGGAGGATGCTACCAAGTTCTGTGTTGATGGATATGGACGATTTCTGTCTCATGCTTCTTATAATCTATGTTGTCGCCTGTTCTTTCTCATTGTTTTTTGTGCAGGGAGCGGAGGATTTGGGAGGGGCGGGGCTATTCTCACTGAAATTTTGTGGGGGAGGAGGGATTGAAGGGGGTCGCTGACATTGTTGCATTTTTGTTAGTTTGCTTTTGCAAGCAGAGGGAGATTTCAGGGCCAAATGTTCTTGTGTTTTGTTAGAGGTCGAGATTCTTGTAATGTTTTGTGTGGGGGAGGGATGGTTTCAGAGCAATTTTCTTGTTGTGTTTTTGTACAGGGTGGGGGAGGGACGTTTATCAGTCGGTATTTGTTTCAGTAGGGTGCTGGGTAGTGGGGTTTGGAGGTCGATGTTCTTGCTACATTTTGGGAGGTTTGGGGTTGATGGTATAGTTACATTTTGAATGGGGAGGGCAATATGAGGGTCAATGGACTTGTTATGTTTTGAATGGGGGAGGGGATTTCAGGGTCGATGGTCTTGTTCGGTTTTGTACAGGGAGGTGTGTTTCAGAATCGATGTTGTTATGTTTCATAAGGGGGAGGGGTTTAGGAGTTGATAGTCTTGTTAAATTTTGTTCAGGGAAGGAGGTTTTGGGGAGGGTCAATGTTATACTTAAGTTTTGTATGGGGAGTTTTTGCGGGTTGATGTTATATTTTCTGGGGGGTTGACACACTCATCACATTTTGAACAAGGGAAGGGGGTGTGGGGGATGATGTTCCTTTTTTTTGTAATTTTTTTAATTGAAGTTCATCATCAAATAAACATTTCCATAAGATGTATTTCAGACATTGTACATACATCATATAATCATATATATCACAAATCTCCACAAAGTATTTATCTGAGGTATACACTTATAGAAAAGAGTGGAAAGAAAAAAACAAGCAAAAGGAAAGAACTATGTACAAGTAGGGAGTGATTTTTTTTTACAACAGATTCATTGATTTGTGAGAATAAAATCAGGCCTATGAGGCATTATGTAGCTAAACCATTTTTCCCAGTATGAATCAAATTGTTCCAGTTTATGGTTAACAGATGCTGTTATCTTCTCCATTTTGTAAATGCCCATTGTAATTTCCATCCATGTATTTAAAGTTGGGCTCTCCTATGATAACCATTTCGTAGTAAGAGTCTTTTTACCAGCCACCAACAGTATATTCA
The DNA here is from genome assembly GCF_030144855.1 of Hypanus sabinus. Lineage (NCBI taxonomy): Eukaryota > Metazoa > Chordata > Chondrichthyes > Myliobatiformes > Dasyatidae > Hypanus > Hypanus sabinus. The sequence continues at coordinate 2,588 of NW_026779520.1, read as the reverse complement.
TTAAATATTTATCTTTCTTCAACCATTCTTGAGGTATATATCCAAAATATATGGTCTTACTCTCTAAGGGGTATTTCACATTTAAAGATGTCTTGTAGGGCATTGTGTATCCCCCCTCCAATGAGTTTTTGATAACCTGGCAGTCCCAAAAAATATGATAATGATTTGCATTTTGATTTCCGCAATTTCTCCAGCAACAGGGAGGTTACTATCATAATGGGATTTCTGAAAGGGTGTAATAAAATATCTTATCAAGTTTTTCCATCCAAACTCCCTCCATTTCTGTGAACTGGTACACTTCCATTGATATCTCCATATTGTTGTCCATTCTTCCTCAGATATAATTATTCCTCCTTCCTTCTCCCATTTTGTTTTAATGTATGAAGTCGAATGTGTTTTAAGATTTGACAACCCCTTATACATGCTTGAAATGATTCTACTACCATTATCTGAACTATATGCTTTTCTAAAGAGCTCTATCAAACATGTATTTGCCTTGGTTACATTTTTAAGTGTCTTAATTAACATATTGTCGCATCTGTAAATACTGATAAAAATCTTGTTTTTCTAATGTGTTTCTCTTTAAGCATTTCAAAACTGAACAGTGTTCCTTCTTTCATTATGTTGCAAAGAACTTTATTACTTTAGCTGTCCAGTCCTTAAATCTAGCATACAATTTATTTGGTGTAAAATCAAGTCCTAATGCACACCATTTAAGAATTGCAATATCTCCCTCTAGATTATATCTTTTATTGTAGTTCTCCATACTTCAAGAGTCAATTTCACCCATGGGTTATCATACTATTATGCACCTTTGCAGGTTGTTATCAGCCAAAATTGCCTGTATGGGGATGGGAAGTACCCGCTCCTCAATGTTTTTCCATTGAACATCATATGATGGGTTACACCAACATATCACAGCTCTCAACTGTGCTGCAAAATAATAATCTCTAAGGTAGGCATGGGGATGATGTTGTTGTTACATTTTGTACGAGGAGGGGAGTGTGGATGATGAGAGGTGTTATGCGGTTGAAGTTCTTGTTAGGTTTTCTATGGGGGAGGGGGTTTTGGGATCAATGTTATGTTTATGTTAAGTACGCAGAGGTGATTTGGGGGTTGATAGACCTGTTACATTTTGCACAGGAGGGATGTTTCAGTGTCGATATTCTTGTTGCTTTTTGTGTGGGGAGGGGGACTGTTGAGTGTCGATGTTCTATAAGATATAGGAGCAGAAGTAGGCCATTCAGCCCAGCAAGTCTGCTCTGCCATTCAATTTTGGGCTGATCCAATTCTTCCAGTCATCCCCACTCCCCTGCCTTCTCCTCATACCCTTTGATGGCTAATCAAGAACCTATCTATCTCTGCCTTAAATACACCCAATGACTTAGCCTCCACAGCCACTCAGGTAGGAGATACAAAGCCTAAAGGCACGCACTCAGCTTCTTCCCCTCTGCCATCCAATTCCTAAATGGACATTGAATCTTTGGACACTATCTCACTTTTTAAATATACAGTATTTCTGTTTTTGCACATTTTTAAAAATAATCTATTCAATATATGTAATTGATTACTTATTTATTGTTTCATTTTATTTATTGTTATTTTTTCTCTCTGCCAGATTATGTATTGCATTGAACTGTTGCTGCTAAGTTAACAAATTTCACCTCACATGCCGGTGATGATAAACTTAGATTCCGATTCTGATCCTTCCCCTCCACCCATTTTCCCCAGTCCCCTCATCTTTTCCCTGCTCCCCAATCGTCTCATCTTAGCCCTCCACTGATTCCTCTCTTTGCAACCCCCCTCCACCAGCTCCCCATCCCCGCTCCCCCCCATTCTCCCCTCCACCTCCTTTCGCCTCTCCCCGTCCCCACTCCCCCCATCTCGTCCCATCCCCGCTCCCCCCTCACCCCCGTCCCGTCCCACCCATCCCCTCTCCCATTCCGTCCCCTCTCCCCACCCCATCCCCCTCCTCCTCCCCTCTGCCTTCTCCCCCCTGTCCCTGCTCCCCTCAGTCCCCGTCCCTTCCCCTCTCCCCCCTCACCCCCATCCCATCCACTCTCCCCCCTCACCCCCATCCCATCCCCTCTCCCCTCTCGTCCCCACTCCCCCATCCCCAGTCCCCTCTCTCTTCTCCCCCCGTCCCCTCTCCCCCTCAGTCCCGTCCCTTCCCCACTCCCCCTCACCCCCATCCCATCCCCTCTCCCCCCCTTTCCCCCTCTCTCCCCCCTCCCCCTCCTCTCCCCCTCCCCCCCCTCCCCTCCCCCTCCTCTCCCCCTCCCCTCCTCTCCCCCTCCCTCCTCCCCCCTCCCCCTCCTCTCCCCTCTCCTCCCCCTCCTCTCCCCCTCCTCTCCCCCCTCCTCTCCCCCCTCTCCCCCTCTCTCCCCCCTCCTCCCTCCCCCCCCTCCCCCTCTCCCCTCCTCCTCTCCCTCCCCCTCCTCCCCCCTCCCCCCTCCTCTCCCCCCTCTCCCCCCTCTCCCCTCCCCCCTCCTCTCCCCCTCTCCCCCTCCTCTCCCCCCCTCCCCCCTCCTCCCCCCTCCCCCTCCCCCCTCGCCCTCCTCTCGCCGCCCTCGTCCCCTCCCCCCTCC